>NW_028114963.1:0-139144 GCF_964273445.1 Streptopelia decaocto
GTCAAAAATGGCTAAAATTCCAGTTGAAATGTTTTCCAAGTTCCTGAAAAATTTTCCAATTTTTGTCCCAATTCTTCCCATTCCCATTGAAACTTTTCAAATCCCTCTCAAAATTGTTGAAATTCTGTTGAAGCTTTTAAAATTCTCTCTAGAATTTTCAAAATCCATGTCCACATGTTTACAATTTCACATAAAAAAATGGCTAAAATTCCAGTTGAAATTTTTTCAAAGTCCCTGAAAAATTTTCCAATTTTTGTCCAATTCTTCCCATTCCCATTGAAACTTTTCAAATCCCTCTCCAAATTGTTGAAATTCTGTTGAAGCTTTTAAAATTCTCTCTAGAATTTTCAAAATCCATGTCCACATGTTTACAATTTCACGTCAAAAAATGGCTAAAATTCCAGTTGAAATTTTTTCCAAGTCCCTGAAAAATTTTCCAATTTTTGTCCCAATTCTTCCCATTCCCATTGAAACTTTTCAAATCCCTCTCAAAATTGTTGAAATTCTCTTGAAGCTTTTAAAATTCTCTCTAGAATTTTCAAAATCCATGTCCACAGGTTTACAATTTCACGTCAAAAAATGGCTAAAATTCCAGTTGAAATTTTTTCAAAGTCCCTTCAAAATTTTCCAATTTTTGTCCCAATTCTTCCCATTCCATTGAAACTTTTCAAATCCCTCTCAAAATTGTTGAAATTCTCTTGAAGCTTTTAAAATTCTCTCTAGAATTTTCAAAATCCATGTCCACATGTTTACAATTTCACGTCAAAAAATGGCTAAAATTCCAGTTGAAATTTTTTCAAAGTCCCTTCAAAATTTTCCAATTTTGGTCCCAATTCTTCCCATTCCCATTGAAACTTTTCAAATCCCTCTCAAAATTGTTGAAATTCTCTTGAAGCTTTTAAAATTCTCTCTAGAATTTTCAAAATCCATGTCCACATGTTTACAATTTCACGTCAAAAAATGGCTAAAATTCCAGTTGAAATTTTTTCAAGTCCCTTCAAAATTTTCCAATTTTTGTCCCAATTCTTCCCATTCCCATTGAAACTTTTCAAATCCCTCTCAAAATTGTTGAAATTCTCTTGAAGCTTTTAAAATTCTCTCCAGAATTTTCAAAATCCATGTCCACATGTTTACAATTTCACGTCAAAAAATGGCTAAAATTCCAGTTGAAACTTTTTCAAAGTCCCTTCAAAATTTTCCAATTTTTGTCCCAATTCTTCCCATTCCCATTGAAACTTTTCAAATCCCTCTCAAAATTGTTGAAATTCTCTTGAAGCTTTTAAAATTCTCTCTAGAATTTTCAAAATCCATGTCCACATGTTTACAATTTCACGTCAAAAAATGGCTAAAATTCCAGTTGAATTTTTTTCAAAGTCCCTTCAAAATTTTCCAATTTTTGTCCCAACTCTTCCCATTCCCATTGAAACTTTTCAAATCCCTCTCAAAATTGTTGAAATTCTCTTGAAGCTTTTAAAATTCTCTCTAGAATTTTCAAAATCCATGTCCACATGTTTACAATTTCACGTCAAAAAATTGCTAAAATACCAGTTGAAATTTTTTCAAAGTCCCTTGAAAATTTTCCAATTTTTGTCCCAATTCTTCCCATTCCCATTGAAACTTTTCAAATCCCTCTCAAAATTGTTGAAATCCTCTTGAAGCTTTTAAAATTCTCTCTAGAATTTTCAAAATCCACGTCCACACGTTTACAATTTCACATCAAAAAATGGCTAAAATTCCAGTTGAAATTTTTTCAAAGTCCCTTCAAAATTTTCCAATTTTTGTCCCAATTCTTCCCATTCCCATTGAAACTTTTCAAATCCCTCTCAAAATTGTTGAAATTCTGTCGAAGCTTTTAAAATTCTCTCTAGAATTTTCAAAATCCATGTCCACATGTTTACAATTTCACGTCAAAAAATGGCTAAAATTCCAGTTGAAATTTTCCAGGTCCCTTAAAAATTTTCCAATTTTGGTCCCAATTCTTCCCATTCCCATTGAAACTTTTCAAATCCCTCTCAAAATTGTTGAAATTCTCTTGAAGCTTTTAAAATTCTCTCTAGAATTTTCAAAATCCATGTCCACATGTTTACAATTTCACGTCAAAAAATGGCTAAAATTCCAGTTGAAATGTTTTCAAAGTCCCTTAAAAATTTTCCAATTTTTGTCCCAATTCTTCCCATTCCCATTGAAACTTTCAAATCCCTCTCAAAATTGTTGAAATTCTCTTGAAGCTTTTAAAATTCTCTCTAGAATTTTCAAAATCCACGTCCACATGTTTACAATTTCACGTCAAAAAATGGCTAAAATTCCAGTTGAAATTTTTTCAAAGTCCCTTAAAAATTTTCCAATTTTTGTCCCAATTCTTCCCATTCCCATTGAAACTTTTCAAATCCCTCTCAATATTGTTGAAATTCTCTTGAAGCTTTTAAAATTCTCTCTAGAATTTTCAAAATCCATGTCCACATGTTTACAATTTCACGTCAAAAATGGCTAAAATTCCAGTTGAAATTTTTCAAAGTCCCTTGAAAATTTTCCAATTTTTGTCCCAATTCTTCCCATTCCCATTGAAACTTTTCAAATCCCTCTCAAAATTGTTGAAATTCTCTTGAAGCTTTTAAAATTCTCTCTAGAATTTTCAAAATCCACGTCCACATGTTTACAATTTCACATAAAAAAATGGCTAAAATTCCAGTTGAAATTTTTTCAAAGTCCCTTAAAAATTTTCCAATTTTTGTCCCAATTCTTCCCATTCCCATTGAAACTTTTCCAATCCCTCTCCAAATTGTTGAAATTCTCTTGAAGCTTTTAAAATTCTCTCTGTCTAGAATTTTCAAAATCCATGTCCACATGTTTACAATTTCACGTCAAAAAATGGCTAAAATTCCAGTTCAAATTTTTTCAAAGTCCCTTCAAAATTTTCCAATTTTTGTCCCAATTCTTCCATTCCCATTGAAACTTTTCAAATCCCTCTCAAAATTGTTGAAATTCTCTTGAAGCTTTTAAAATTCTCTCTAGAATTTTCAAAATCCACGTCCACATGTTTACAATTTCACGTCAAAAAATGGCTAAAATTCCAGTTGAAAGTTTTTTCAAAGTCCCTTCAAAATTTTCCAATTTTTGTCCCAATTCTTCCCATTCCCATTGAAACTTTTCAAATCCCTCTCAAAATTGTTGAAATTCTCTTGAAGCTTTAAAATTCTCTCCAGAATTTTCAAAATCCATGTCCACAGGTTTACAATTTCACGTCAAAAAATGGCTGAAATTCCAGTTGAAATTTTTTCAAAGTCCCTTAAAAATTTTCCAATTTTTGTCCCAATTCTTCCCATTCCCATTGAAACTTTTCAAATCCCGCTCAAAATTGTTGAAATTCTCTTGAAGCTTTTAAAATTCTCTCTAGAATTTTCAAAATCCATGTCCACATGTTTACAATTTCACATAAAAAAATGGCTAAAATTCCAGTTGAAATTTTTTCAAAGTCCCTTCAAAATTTTCCAATTTTTGTCCCAATTCTTCCCATTCCCATTGAAACTTTTCAAATCCCTCTCAAAATTGTTGAAATTCTCTTGAAGCTTTTAAAATTCTCTCTAGAATTTTCAAAATCCACGTCCACATGTTTACAATTTCACATCAAAAAATGGCTAAAATTCCAGTTGAAATTTTTTCAAAGTCCCTTAAAAATTTTCCAATTTTTGTCCCAATTCTTCCCATTCCCATTGAAACTTTTCGAAATCCCTCTCAAAATTGTTGAAATTCTCTTGAAGCTTTTAAAATTCTCTCTCTCTAGAATTTTCAAAATCCATGTCCACATGTTTACAATTTCACATCAAAAAATGGCTAAAATTCCAGTTGAAATTTTTTCAAAGTCCCTTCAAAATTTTCCAATTTTTGTCCCAATTCTTCCCATTCCCATTGAAACTTTTCAAATCCCTCTCAAAATTGTTGAAATTCTCTTGAAGCTTTTAAAATTCTCTCTAGAATTTCCAAAATCCATGTCCACATGTTTACAATTTCACGTCAAAAAATGGCTAAAATTCCAGTTCAAATTTTTTCAAAGTCCCTTGAAAATTTTCCAATTTTTGTCCCAATTCTTCCCATTCCCATTGAAACTTTTCAAATCCCTCTCAAAATTGTTGAAATTCTCTTGAAGCTTTTAAAATTCTCTCTAGAATTTTCAAAATCCACGTCCACATGTTTACAATTTCACGTCAAAAAATGGCTAAAATTCCAGTTGAAATTTTTTCGAAGTCCCTTCAAAATTTTCCAATTTTTGTCCCAATTCTTCCCATTCCCATTGAAACTTTTCAAATCCCTCTCAAAATTGTTGAAATTCTCTTGAAGCTTTTAAAATTCTCTCTAGAATTTTCAAAATCCACGTCCACATGTTTACAATTTCACGTCAAAAAATGGCTAAAATTCCAGTTGAAAGTTTTTTCAAAGTCCCTTCAAAATTTTCCAATTTTTGTCCCAATTCTTCCCATTCCCATTGAAACTTTTCAAATCCCTCTCAAAATTGTTGAAATTCTCTTGAAGCTTTTAAAATTCTCTCCAGAATTTTCAAAATCCATGTCCACAGGTTTACAATTTCACGTCAAAAAATGGCTAAAATTCCAGTTGAAATTTTTTCAAAGTCCCTGAAAAATTTTCCAATTTTGGTCCCAATTCTTCCCATTCCCATTGAAACTTTTCAAATCCCTCTCCAAATTGTTGAAATTCTCTTGAAGCTTTTAAAATTCTCTCTAGAATTTTCAAAATCCATGTCCACAGGTTTACAATTTCACGTCAAAAAATGGCTGAAATTCCAGTTGAAATTTCTTCAAAGTCCCTTCAAAATTTTCCAATTTTTGTCCCAATTCTTCCCATTCCCATTGAAACTTTTCAAATCCCTCTCAAAATTGTTGAAATTCTCTTGAAGCTTTTAAAATTCTCTCTAGAATTTTCAAAATCCACGTCCACATGTTTACAATTTCACATCAAAAAATGGCTAAAATTCCAGTTGAAATTTTTTCAAAGTCCCTTAAAAATTTTCCAATTTTTGTCCCAATTCTTCCCATTCCCATTGAAACTTTTCAAATCCCTCTCAAAATTGTTGAAATTCTCTTGAAGCTTTTAAAATTCTCTCTAGAATTTTCAAAATCCATGTCCACATGTTTACAATTTCACGTCAAAAAATGGCTAAAATTCCAGTTGAAATTTTTTCAAAGTCCCTTCAAAATTTTCCAATTTTTGTCCCAATTCTTCCCATTCCCATTGAAACTTTTCAAATCCCTCTCAAAATTGTTGAAATTCTCTTGAAGCTTTTAAAATTCTCTCTAGAATTTTCAAAATCCATGTCCACATGTTTACAATTTCACGTCAAAAAATGGCTAAAATTCCAGTTGAAATTTTTTCAAAGTCCCTTCAAAATTTTCCAATTTTTGTCCCAATTCTTCCCATTCCCATTGAAACTTTTCAAATCCCTCTCCAAATTGTTGAAATTCTCTTGAAGCTTTTAAAATTCTCTCTAGAATTTTCAAAATCCATGTCCACATGTTTACAATTTCACGTCAAAAAATGGCTAAAATTCCAGTTGAATTTTTTTCAAAGTCCCTTAAAAATTTTCCAATTTTTGTCCCAATTCTTCCCATTCCCATTGAAACTTTTCAAATCCCTCTCAAAATTGTTGAAATTCTCTTGAAGCTTTTAAAATTCTCTCCAGAATTTTCAAAATCCATGTCCACATGTTTACAATTTCACGTCAAAAAATGGCTAAAATTCCAGTTGAAATTTTTTCAAAGTCCCTTAAAAATTTTTCAATTTTTGTCCCAATTCTTCCCATTCCCATTGAAACTTTTCAAATCCCTCTCAAAATTGTTGAAATTCTCTTGAAGCTTTTAAAATTCTCTCCAGAATTTTCAAAATCCATGTCCACAGGTTTACAATTTCACGTCAAAAAATGGCTAAAATTCCAGTTGAAATTTTTTCAAAGTCCCTGAAAAATTTTCCAATTTTGGTCCCAATTCTTCCCATTCCCATTGAAACTTTTCAAATCCCTCTCCAAATTGTTGAAATTCTCTTGAAGCTTTTAAAATTCTCTCTAGAATTTTCAAAATCCATGTCCACAGGTTTACAATTTCACGTCAAAAAATGGCTGAAATTCCAGTTGAAATGTTTTCAAAGTCCCTTCAAAATTTTCCAATTTTTGTCCCAATTCTTCCCATTCCCATTGAAACTTTTCAAATCCCTCTCAAAATTGTTGAAATTCTCTTGAAGCTTTTAAAATTCTCTCTAGAATTTCAAAATCCACGTCCACATGTTTACAATTTCACATCAAAAAATGGCTAAAATTCCAGTTGAAATTTTTTCAAAGTCCCTTAAAAATTTTCCAATTTTTGTCCCAATTCTTCCCATTCCCATTGAAACTTTTCAAATCCCTCTCAAAATTGTTGAAATTCTCTTGAAGCTTTTAAAATTCTCTCTAGAATTTTCAAAATCCATGTCCACATGTTTACAATTTCACGTCAAAAAATGGCTAAAATTCCAGTTGAAATTTTTTCAAAGTCCCTTCAAAATTTTCCAATTTTTGTCCCAATTCTTCCCATTCCCATTGAAACTTTTCAAATCCCTCTCAAAATTGTTGAAATTCTCTTGAAGCTTTTAAAATTCTCTCTAGAATTTTCAAAATCCATGTCCACATGTTTACAATTTCACGTCAAAAAATGGCTAAAATTCCAGTTGAAATTTTTTCAAAGTCCCTTAAAAATTTTCCAATTTTTGTCCCAATTCTTCCCATTCCCATTGAAACTTTTCAAATCCCTCTCAAAATTGTTGAAATTCTCTTGAAGCTTTTAAAATTCTCTCTAGAATTTTCAAAATCCACGTCCACATGTTTACAATTTCACGTCAAAAAATGGCTAAAATTCCAGTGGAAATTTTTTCAAAGTCCCTTCAAAATTTTCCAATTTTTGTCCCAATTCTTCCCATTTCCCATTGAAACTTTTCAAATCCCTCTCCAAATTGTTGAAATTCTCTTGAAGCTTTTAAAATTCTCTCTAGAATTTTCAAAATCCATGTCCACATGTTTACAATTTCACGTCAAAAAATGGCTAAAATTCCAGTTGAATTTTTTTCAAAGTCCCTTAAAAATTTTCCAATTTTTGTCCCAATTCTTCCCATTCCCATTGAAACTTTTCAAATCCCTCTCAAAATTGTTGAAATTCTCTTGAAGCTTTTAAAATTCTCTCCAGAATTTTCAAAATCCATGTCCACATGTTTACAATTTCACGTCAAAAAATGGCTAAAATTCCAGTTGAAATTTTTTCAAAGTCCCTTAAAAATTTTCCAATTTTTGTCCCAATTCTTCCCATTCCCATTGAAACTTTTCAAATCCCTCTCAAAATTGTTGAAATTCTCTTGAAGCTTTTAAAATTCTCTCCAGAATTTTCAAAATCCATGTCCACATGTTTACAATTTCACGTCAAAAAATGGCTAAAATTCCAGTTGAAATTTTTTCAAAGTCTCTTCAAAATTTTCCAATTTTTGTCCCAATTCTTCCCATTCCCATTGAAACTTTTCAAATCCCTCTCAAAATTGTTGAAATTCTCTTGAAGCTTTTAAAATTCTCTCTAGAATTTTCAAAATCCATATCCACATGTTTACAATTTCACGTCAAAAAATGGCTAAAATTCCAGTTGAATTTTTTTCAAAGTCCCTTAAAAATTTTCCAATTTTTGTCCCAATTCTTCCCATTCCCATTGAAACTTTTCAAATCCCTCTCAAAATTGTTGAAATTCTCTTGAAGCTTTTAAAATTCTCTCCAGAATTTTCAAAATCCATGTCCACATGTTTACAATTTCACGTCAAAAAATGGCTAAAATTCCAGTTGAATTTTTTTCAAAGTCCCTTAAAAATTTTCCAATTTTTGTCCCAACTCTTCCCATTCCCATTGAAACTTTTCAAATCCCTCTCAAAATTGTTGAAATTCTCTTGAAGCTTTTAAAATTCTCTCTAGAATTTTCAAATCCATGTCCACATGTTTACAATTTCACGTCAAAAAATGGCTAAAATTCCAGTTGAAATTTTTTCAAAGTCCCTTCAAAATTTTCCAATTTTTGTCCCAATTCTTCCCATTCCCATTGAAACTTTTCAAATCCCTCTCAAAATTGTTGAAATCCTCTTGAAGCTTTTAAAATTCTCTCTAGAATTTTCAAAATCCATGTCCACACGTTTACAATTTCACATAAAAAAATGGCTAAAATTCCAGTTGAAATTTTTTCAAAGTCCCTTCAAAATTTTCCAATTTTTGTCCCAATTCTTCCCATTCCCATTGAAACTTTTCAAATCCCTCTCAAAATTGTTGAAATTCTGTCGAAGCTTTTAAAATTCTCTCTAGAATTTTCAAAATCCATGTCCACATGTTTACAATTTCACGTCAAAAAATGGCTAAAATTCCAGTTCAAATTTTTTCAAAGTCCCTTGAAAATTTTCCAATTTTTGTCCCAATTCTTCCCATTCCATTGAAACTTTTCAAATCCCTCTCAAAATGGTTTGAAATTCTCTTGAAGCTTTTAAAATTCTCTCTAGAATTTTCAAAATCCATGTCCACATGTTTACAATTTCACATAAAAAAATGGCTAAAATTCCAGTTGAAATTTTTTCAAAGTCCCTGAAAAATTTTCCAATTTTTGTCCCAATTCTTCCCATTCCCATTGAAACTTTTCAAATCCCTCTCAAAACTGTTGAAGTTCTCTTGAAGCTTTTAAAATTCTCTCCAGAATTTTCAAAATCCATGTCCACATGTTTACAATTTCACGTCAAAAATGGCTAAAATCCAGTTGAAATTTTTTCAAAGTCCCTTAAAAATTTTCCAATTTTTGTCCCAATTCTTCCCATTTCCCATTGAAACTTTTCAATCCCTCTCAAAATTGTTGAAATTCTCTTGAAGCTTTTAAATTCTCTCCAGAATTTTCAAAATCCATGTCCACATGTTTACAATTTCACGTCAAAAAATGGCTAAAATTCCAGTTGAAATTTTTTCAAAGTCCCTTAAAATTTTCCAATTTTTGTCCCAATTCTTCCCATTCCCATTGAAACTTTTCAAATCCCTCTCAAAATTGTTGAAATTCTCTTGAAGCTTTTAAAATTCTCTCCAGAATTTTCAAAATCCATGTCCACAGGTTTACAATTTCACGTCAAAAAATGGCTAAAATTCCAGTTGAAAATTTTTTCAAAGTCCCTGAAAAATTTTCCAATTTTGGTCCCAATTCTTCCCATTCCCATTGAAACTTTTCAAATCCCTCTCCAAATTGTTGAAATTCTCTTGAAGCTTTTAAAATTCTCTCTAGAATTTTCAAAATCCATGTCCACAGGTTACAATTTCACGTCAAAAAATGGCTGAAATTCCAGTTGAAATGTTTTCAAAGTCCCTTCAAAATTTTCCAATTTTTGTCCCAATTCTTCCCATTCCCATTGAAACTTTTCAAATCCCTCTCAAAATTGTTGAAATTCTCTTGAAGCTTTTAAAATTCTCTCTAGAATTTTCAAAATCCACGTCCACATGTTTACAATTTCACATCAAAAATGGCTAAAATTCCAGTTGAAATTTTTTCAAAGTCCCTTAAAAATTTTCCAATTTTTGTCCCAATTCTTCCCATTCCCATTGAAACTTTTCAAATCCCTCTCAAAATTGTTGAAATTCTCTTGAAGCTTTTAAAATTCTCTCTAGAATTTTCAAAATCCATGTCCACATGTTTACAATTTCACGTCAAAAAATGGCTAAAATTCCAGTTGAAATTTTTTCAAAGTCCCTTCAAAATTTTCCAATTTTTGTCCCAATTCTTCCCATTCCCATTGAAACTTTTCAAATCCCTCTCAAAATTGTTGAAATTCTCTTGAAGCTTTTAAAATTCTCTCTAGAATTTTCAAATCCATGTCCACATGTTTACAATTTCACGTCAAAAAATGGCTAAAATTCCAGTTGAAATTTTTTCAAAGTCCCTTAAAAATTTTCCAATTTTTGTCCCAATTCTTCCCATTCCCATTGAAACTTTTCAAATCCCTCTCAAAATTGTTGAAATTCTCTTGAAGCTTTTAAAATTCTCTCCAGAATTTTCAAAATCCATGTCCACATGTTTACAATTTCACGTCAAAAAATGGCTAAAATTCCAGTTGAAATTTTTTCAAAGTCCCTTAAAAATTTTCCAATTTTTGTCCCAATTCTTCCCATTCCCATTGAAACTTTTCAAATCCCTCTCAAAATTGTTGAAATTCTCTTGAAGCTTTTAAAATTCTCTCCAGAATTTTCAAAATCCATGTCCCACATGTTTACAATTTCACGTCAAAAAATGGCTAAAATTCCAGTTGAAATTTTTTTCAAAGTCTCTTCAAAATTTTCCAATTTTTGTCCCCAATCTTCCCATTCCCATTGAAACTTTTCAAATCCCTCTCAAAATTGTTGAAATTCTCTTGAAGCTTTTAAATTCTCTCTAGAATTTTCAAAATCCATATCCACATGTTTACAATTTCACGTCAAAAAATGGCTAAAATTCCAGTTGAATTTTTTTCAAAGTCCCTTAAAAATTTTCCAATTTTTGTCCCAATTCTTCCCATTCCCATTGAAACTTTTCAAATCCCTCTCAAAATTGTTGAAATTTCTCTTGAAGCTTTTAAAATTCTCTCCAGAATTTTCAAAATCCATGTCCACATGTTTACAATTTCACGTCAAAAAATGGCTAAAATTCCAGTTGAAATTTTTTCAAAGTCCCTTAAAAATTTTCCAATTTTTGTCCCAATTCTTCCCATTCCCATTGAAACTTTTCAAATCCCTCTCAAAATTGTTGAAATTCTCTTGAAGCCTTTTAAAATTCTCTCCAGAATTTTCAAAATCCATGTCCACATGTTTACAATTTCACGTCAAAAATGGCTAAAATTCCAGTTGAAATTTTTTCAAAGTCTCTTCAAAATTTCCAATTTTTGTCCCAATTCTTCCCATTCCATTGAAACTTTTCAAATCCCTCTCAAAATTGTTGAAATTCTCTTGAAGCTTTTAAAATTCTCTCTAGAATTTTCAAATCCATATCCACATGTTTACAATTTCACGTCAAAAAATGGCTAAAATTCCAGTTGAATTTTTTTCAAAGTCCCTTAAAAATTTTCCAATTTTGTCCCAATTCTTCCCATTCCCATTGAAACTTTTCAAATCCCTCTTCCCTCTCAAAATTGTTGAAATTCTCTTGAAGCTTTTAAAATTCTCTCCAGAATTTTCAAAATCCATGTCCACATGTTTACAATTTCACGTCAAAAAATGGCTAAAATTCCAGTTGAATTTTTTTCAAAGTCCCTTAAAAATTTTCCAATTTTTGTCCCAACTCTTCCCATTCCCATTGAAACTTTTCAAATCCCTCTCAAAATTGTTGAAATTCTCTTGAAGCTTTTAAAATTCTCTCTAGAATTTTCAAAATCCATGTCCACATGTTTACAATTTCACGTCAAAAAATGGCTAAAATTCCAGTTGAAATTTTTTCAAAGTCCCTTAAAAATTTTCCAATTTTTGTCCCAATTCTTCCCATTCCCATTGAAACTTTTCAAATCCCTCTCAAAATTGTTGAAATCCTCTTGAAGCTTTTAAAATTCTCTCTAGAATTTTCAAAATCCATGTCCACACGTTTACAATTTCACATAAAAAAATGGCTAAAATTCCAGTTGAAATTTTTTCAAAGTCCCTTCAAAATTTTCCAATTTTTGTCCCAATTCTTCCCATTCCCATTGAAACTTTTCAAATCCCTCTCAAAATTGTTGAAATTCTGTCGAAGCTTTTAAAATTCTCTCTAGAATTTTCAAAATCCATGTCCACATGTTTACAATTTCACGTCAAAAAATGGCTAAAATTCCAGTTCAAATTTTTTCAAAGTCCCTTGAAAATTTTCCAATTTTTGTCCCAATTCTTCCCATTCCCATTGAAACTTTTCAAATCCCTCTCAAAATGGTTGAAATTCTCTTGAAGCTTTTAAAATTCTCTCTAGAATTTTCAAAATCCATGTCCACATGTTTACAATTTCACATAAAAAAATGGCTAAAATTCCAGTTGAAATTTTTTCAAAGTCCCTGAAAAATTTTCCAATTTTTGTCCCAATTCTTCCCATTCCCATTGAAACTTTTCAAATCCCTCTCAAAACTGTTGAAGTTCTCTTGAAGCTTTTAAAATTCTCTCCAGAATTTTCAAAATCCATGTCCACATGTTTACAATTTCACGTCAAAAAATGGCTAAAATTCCAGTTGAAATTTTTTCAAAGTCCCTTAAAAATTTTCCAATTTTTGTCCCAATTCTTCCCATTCCCATTGAAACTTTTCAAATCCCTCTCAAAATTGTTGAAATTCTCTTGAAGCTTTTAAAATTCTCTCCAGAATTTTCAAAATCCATGTCCACATGTTTACAATTTCACGTCAAAAAATGGCTAAAATTCCAGTTGAAATTTTTTCAAAGTCCCTTAAAAATTTTCCAATTTTTGTCCCAATTCTTCCCATTCCCATTGAAACTTTTCAAATCCCTCTCAAAATTGTTGAAATTCTCTTGAAGCTTTTAAAATTCTCTCCAGAATTTTCAAAATCCATGTCCACAGGTTTACAATTTCACGTCAAAAAATGGCTAAAATTCCAGTTGAAATTTTTTCAAAGTCCCTGAAAAATTTTCCAATTTTGGTCCCAATTCTTCCCATTCCCATTGAAACTTTTCAAATCCCTCTCCAAATTGTTGAAATTCTCTTGAAGCTTTTAAAATTCTCTCTAGAATTTTCAAAATCCATGTCCACAGGTTTACAATTTCACGTCAAAAAATGGCTGAAATTCCAGTTGAAATGTTTTCAAAGTCCCTTCAAAATTTTCCAATTTTTGTCCCAATTCTTCCCATTCCCATTGAAACTTTTCAAATCCCTCTCAAAATTGTTGAAATTCTCTTGAAGCTTTTAAAATTCTCTCTAGAATTTTCAAAATCCACGTCCACATGTTTACAATTTCACATCAAAAAATGGCTAAAATTCCAGTTGAAATTTTTTCAAAGTCCCTTAAAAATTTTCCAATTTTTGTCCCAATTCTTCCCATTCCCATTGAAACTTTTCAAATCCCTCTCAAAATTGTTGAAATTCTCTTGAAGCTTTTAAAATTCTCTCTAGAATTTTCAAAATCCATGTCCACATGTTTACAATTTCACGTCAAAAAATGGCTAAAATTCCAGTTGAAATTTTTTCAAAGTCCCTTCAAAATTTTCCAATTTTTGTCCCAATTCTTCCCATTCCCATTGAAACTTTTCAAATCCCTCTCAAAATTGTTGAAATTCTCTTGAAGCTTTTAAAATTCTCTCTAGAATTTTCAAAATCCATGTCCACATGTTTACAATTTCACGTCAAAAAATGGCTAAAATTCCAGTTGAAATTTTTTCAAAGTCCCTTAAAAATTTTCCAATTTTTGTCCCAATTCTTCCCATTCCCATTGAAACTTTTCAAATCCCTCTCAAAATTGTTGAAATTCTCTTGAAGCTTTTAAAATTCTCTCCAGAATTTTCAAAATCCATGTCCACATGTTTACAATTTCACGTCAAAAAATGGCTAAAATTCCAGTTGAAATTTTTTCAAAGTCCCTTAAAAATTTTCCAATTTTTGTCCCAATTCTTCCCATTCCCATTGAAACTTTTCAAATCCCTCTCAAAATTGTTGAAATTCTCTTGAAGCTTTTAAAATTCTCTCCAGAATTTTCAAAATCCATGTCCACATGTTTACAATTTCACGTCAAAAAATGGCTAAAATTCCAGTTGAAATTTTTTCAAAGTCTCTTCAAAATTTTCCAATTTTTGTCCCAATTCTTCCCATTCCCATTGAAACTTTTCAAATCCCTCTCAAAATTGTTGAAATTCTCTTGAAGCTTTTAAAATTCTCTCTAGAATTTTCAAAATCCATATCCACATGTTTACAATTTCACGTCAAAAAATGGCTAAAATTCCAGTTGAATTTTTTTCAAAGTCCCTTAAAAATTTTCCAATTTTTGTCCCAATTCTTCCCATTCCCATTGAAACTTTTCAAATCCCTCTCAAAATTGTTGAAATTCTCTTGAAGCTTTTAAAATTCTCTCCAGAATTTTCAAAATCCATGTCCACATGTTTACAATTTCACGTCAAAAAATGGCTAAAATTCCAGTTGAATTTTTTTCAAAGTCCCTTAAAAATTTTCCAATTTTTGTCCCAACTCTTCCCATTCCCATTGAAACTTTTCAAATCCCTCTCAAAATTGTTGAAATTCTCTTGAAGCTTTTAAAATTCTCTCTAGAATTTTCAAAATCCATGTCCACATGTTTACAATTTCACGTCAAAAAATGGCTAAAATTCCAGTTGAAATTTTTTCAAAGTCCCTTCAAAATTTTCCAATTTTTGTCCCAATTCTTCCCATTCCCATTGAAACTTTTCAAATCCCTCTCAAAATTGTTGAAATCCTCTTGAAGCTTTTAAAATTCTCTCTAGAATTTTCAAAATCCATGTCCACACGTTTACAATTTCACATAAAAAAATGGCTAAAATTCCAGTTGAAATTTTTTCAAAGTCCCTTCAAAATTTTCCAATTTTTGTCCCAATTCTTCCCATTCCCATTGAAACTTTTCAAATCCCTCTCAAAATTGTTGAAATTCTGTCGAAGCTTTTAAAATTCTCTCTAGAATTTTCAAAATCCATGTCCACATGTTTACAATTTCACGTCAAAAAATGGCTAAAATTCCAGTTCAAATTTTTTCAAAGTCCCTTGAAAATTTTCCAATTTTTGTCCCAATTCTTCCCATTCCCATTGAAACTTTTCAAATCCCTCTCAAAATGGTTGAAATTCTCTTGAAGCTTTTAAAATTCTCTCTAGAATTTTCAAAATCCATGTCCACATGTTTACAATTTCACATAAAAAAATGGCTAAAATTCCAGTTGAAATTTTTTCAAAGTCCCTGAAAAATTTTCCAATTTTTGTCCCAATTCTTCCCATTCCCATTGAAACTTTTCAAATCCCTCTCAAAACTGTTGAAGTTCTCTTGAAGCTTTTAAAATTCTCTCCAGAATTTTCAAAATCCATGTCCACATGTTTACAATTTCACGTCAAAAAATGGCTAAAATTCCAGTTGAAATTTTTTCAAAGTCCCTTAAAAATTTTCCAATTTTTGTCCCAATTCTTCCCATTCCCATTGAAACTTTTCAAATCCCTCTCAAAATTGTTGAAATTCTCTTGAAGCTTTTAAAATTCTCTCCAGAATTTTCAAAATCCATGTCCACATGTTTACAATTTCACGTCAAAAAATGGCTAAAATTCCAGTTGAAATTTTTTCAAAGTCCCTTAAAAATTTTCCAATTTTTGTCCCAATTCTTCCCATTCCCATTGAAACTTTTCAAATCCCTCTCAAAATTGTTGAAATTCTCTTGAAGCTTTTAAAATTCTCTCTAGAATTTTCAAAATCCACGTCCACATGTTTACAATTTCACATCAAAAAATGGCTAAAATTCCAGTTGAAATTTTTTCAAAGTCCCTTAAAAATTTTCCAATTTTGGTCCCAATTCTTCCCATTCCCATTGAAACTTATCAAATCCCTCTCCAAATTGTTGAAATTCTCTTGAAGCTTTTAAAATTCTCTCTAGAATTTTCAAAATCCATGTCCACAGGTTTACAATTTCACGTCAAAAAATGGCTGAAATTCCAGTTGAAATTTTTTCAAAGTCCCTTCAAAATTTTCCAATTTTTGTCCCAATTCTTCCCATTCCCATTGAAACTTTTCAAATCCCTCTCAAAATTGTTGAAATTCTCTTGAAGCTTTTAAAATTCTCTCTAGAATTTTCAAAATCCACGTCCACATGTTTACAATTTCACATCAAAAAATGGCTAAAATTCCAGTTGAAATTTTTTCAAAGTCCCTTAAAAATTTTCCAATTTTTGTCCCAATTCTTCCCATTCCCATTGAAACTTTTCAAATCCCTCTCAAAATTGTTGAAATTCTCTTGAAGCTTTTAAAATTCTCTCTAGAATTTTCAAAATCCATGTCCACATGTTTACAATTTCACGTCAAAAAATGGCTAAAATTCCAGTTGAAATTTTTTCAAAGTCCCTTAAAAATTTTCCAATTTTTGTCCCAATTCTTCCCATTCCCATTGAAACTTTTCAAATCCCTCTCCAAATTGTTGAAATTCTCTTGAAGCTTTTAAAATTCTCTCCAGAATTTTCAAAATCCATGTCCACATGTTTACAATTTCACGTCAAAAAATGGCTAAAATTCCAGTTGAAATTTTTTCAAAGTCCCTTCAAAATTTTCCAATTTTTGTCCCAATTCTTCCCATTCCCATTGAAACTTTTCAAATCCCTCTCAAAATTGTTGAAATTCTCTTGAAGCTTTTAAAATTCTCTCTAGAATTTTCAAAATCCACGTCCACATGTTTACAATTTCACGTCAAAAAATGGCTAAAATTCCAGTTGAAATTTTTTCAAAGTCCCTTCAAAATTTTCCAATTTTTGTCCCAATTCTTCCCATTCCCATTGAAACTTTTCAAATCCCTCTCAAAATTGTTGAAATTCTCTTGAAGCTTTTAAAATTCTCTCTAGAATTTTCAAAATCCATGTCCACATGTTTACAATTTCACGTCAAAAAATGGCTAAAATTCCAGTTGAAATGTTTTCAAAGTCCCTTAAAAATTTTCCAATTTTTGTCCCAATTCTTCCCATTCCCATTGAAACTTTTCAAATCCCTCTCAAAATTGTTGAAATTCTCTTGAAGCTTTTAAAATTCTCTCCAGAATTTTCAAAATCCATGTCCACATGTTTACAATTTCACGTCAAAAAATGGCTAAAATTCCAGTTGAAATTTTTTCAAAGTCCCTTAAAAATTTTCCAATTTTTGTCCCAATTCTTCCCATTCCCATTGAAACTTTTCAAATCCCTCTCAAAATTGTTGAAATTCTCTTGAAGCTTTTAAAATTCTCTCCAGAATTTTCAAAATCCATGTCCACATGTTTACAATTTCACGTCAAAAAATGGCTAAAATTCCAGTTGAAATTTTTTCAAAGTCCCTTAAAAATTTTCCAATTTTGGTCCCAATTCTTCCCATTCCCATTGAAACTTTTCAAATCCCTCTCAAAATTGTTGAAATTCTCTTGAAGCTTTTAAAATTCTCTCTAGAATTTTCAAAATCCATATCCACATGTTTACAATTTCACGTCAAAAAATGGCTAAAATTCCAGTTGAAATGTTTTCAAAGTCCCTTAAAAATTTTCCAATTTTTGTCCCAATTCTTCCCATTCCCATTGAAACTTTTCAAATCCCTCTCAAAATTGTTGAAATTCTCTTGAAGCTTTTAAAATTCTCTCCAGAATTTTCAAAATCCATGTCCACATGTTTACAATTTCACGTCAAAAAATGGCTAAAATTCCAGTTGAATTTTTTTCAAAGTCCCTTAAAAATTTTCCAATTTTTGTCCCAACTCTTCCCATTCCCATTGAAACTTTTCAAATCCCTCTCAAAATTGTTGAAATTCTCTTGAAGCTTTTAAAATTCTCTCCAGAATTTTCAAAATCCATGTCCACATGTTTACAATTTCACGTCAAAAAATGGCTAAAATTCCAGTTGAATTTTTTTCAAAGTCCCTTGAAAATTTTCCAATTTTTGTCCCAATTCTTCCCATTCCCATTGAAACTTTTCAAATCCCTCTCAAAATTGTTGAAATCCTCTTGAAGCTTTTAAAATTCTCTCTAGAATTTTCAAAATCCATGTCCACACGTTTACAATTTCACATAAAAAAATGGCTAAAATTCCAGTTGAAATTTTTTCAAAGTCCCTTAAAAATTTTCCAATTTTTGTCCCAATTCTTCCCATTCCCATTGAAACTTTTCAAATCCCTCTCAAAATTGTTGAAATTCTGTCGAAGCTTTTAAAATTCTCTCTAGAATCTTCAAAATCCATGTCCACATGTTTACAATTTCACGTCAAAAAATGGCTAAAATTCCAGTTCAAATTTTTTCAAAGTCCCTTGAAAATTTTCCAATTTTGGTCCCAATTCTTCCCATTCCCATTGAAACTTTTCAAATCCCGCTCAAAATTGTTGAAATTCTCTTGAAGCTTTTAAAATTCTCTCTAGAATTTTCAAAATCCATGTCCACATGTTTACAATTTCACATAAAAAAATGGCTAAAATTCCAGTTGAAATTTTTTCAAAGTCCCTGAAAAATTTTCCAATTTTTGTCCCAATTCTTCCCATTCCCATTGAAACTTTTCAAATCCCTCTCAAAACTGTTGAAGTTCTCTTGAAGCTTTTAAAATTCTCTCCAGAATTTTCAAAATCCATGTCCACATGTTTACAATTTAACGTCAAAAAATGGCTAAAATTCCAGTTGAAATTTTTTCAAAGTCCCTTCAAAATTTTCCAATTTTTGTCCCAATTCTTCCCATTCCCATTGAAACTTTTCAAATCCCTCTCAAAATTGTTGAAATTCTCTTGAAGCTTTTAAAATTCTCTCTAGAATTTTCAAAATCCATGTCCACATGTTTACAATTTCACGTCAAAAAATGGCTAAAATTCCAGTTGAAATTTTTTCGAAGTCCCTTAAAAATTTTCCAATTTTTGTCCCAATTCTTCCCATTCCCATTGAAACTTTTCAAATCCCTCTCCAAATTGTTGAAATTCTCTTGAAGCTTTTAAAATTCTCTCCAGAATTTTCAAAATCCACGTCCACATGTTTACAATTTCACGTCAAAAAATGGCTAAAATTCCAGTTGAAATTTTTTCAAAGTCCCTTCAAAATTTTCCAATTTTTGTCCCAATTCTTCCCATTCCCATTGAAACTTTTCAAATCCCTCTCAAAATTGTTGAAATTCTCTTGAAGCTTTTAAAATTCTCTCTAGAATTTTCAAAATCCATGTCCACATGTTTACAATTTCACGTCAAAAAATGGCTAAAATTCCAGTTGAAATGTTTTCAAAGTCCCTTAAAAATTTTCCAATTTTTGTCCCAATTCTTCCCATTCCCATTGAAACTTTTCAAATCCCTCTCAAAATTGTTGAAATTCTCTTGAAGCTTTTAAAATTCTCTCCAGAATTTTCAAAATCCATGTCCACATGTTTACAATTTCACGTCAAAAAATGGCTAAAATTCCAGTTGAAATTTTTTCAAAGTCCCTTAAAAATTTTCCAATTTTTGTCCCAATTCTTCCCATTCCCATTGAAACTTTTCAAATCCCTCTCAAAATTGTTGAAATTCTCTTGAAGCTTTTAAAATTCTCTCCAGAATTTTCAAAATCCATGTCCACATGTTTACAATTTCACGTCAAAAAATGGCTAAAATTCCAGTTGAAATTTTTTCAAAGTCCCTTAAAAATTTTCCAATTTTGGTCCCAATTCTTCCCATTCCCATTGAAACTTTTCAAATCCCTCTCAAAATTGTTGAAATTCTCTTGAAGCTTTTAAAATTCTCTCTAGAATTTTCAAAATCCATATCCACATGTTTACAATTTCACGTCAAAAAATGGCTAAAATTCCAGTTGAAATGTTTTCAAAGTCCCTTAAAAATTTTCCAATTTTTGTCCCAATTCTTCCCATTCCCATTGAAACTTTTCAAATCCCTCTCAAAATTGTTGAAATTCTCTTGAAGCTTTTAAAATTCTCTCCAGAATTTTCAAAATCCATGTCCACATGTTTACAATTTCACGTCAAAAAATGGCTAAAATTCCAGTTGAATTTTTTTCAAAGTCCCTTAAAAATTTTCCAATTTTTGTCCCAACTCTTCCCATTCCCATTGAAACTTTTCAAATCCCTCTCAAAATTGTTGAAATTCTCTTGAAGCTTTTAAAATTCTCTCCAGAATTTTCAAAATCCATGTCCACATGTTTACAATTTCACGTCAAAAAATGGCTAAAATTCCAGTTGAATTTTTTTCAAAGTCCCTTGAAAATTTTCCAATTTTTGTCCCAATTCTTCCCATTCCCATTGAAACTTTTCAAATCCCTCTCAAAATTGTTGAAATCCTCTTGAAGCTTTTAAAATTCTCTCTAGAATTTTCAAAATCCATGTCCACACGTTTACAATTTCACATAAAAAAATGGCTAAAATTCCAGTTGAAATTTTTTCAAAGTCCCTTAAAAATTTTCCAATTTTTGTCCCAATTCTTCCCATTCCCATTGAAACTTTTCAAATCCCTCTCAAAATTGTTGAAATTCTGTCGAAGCTTTTAAAATTCTCTCTAGAATCTTCAAAATCCATGTCCACATGTTTACAATTTCACGTCAAAAAATGGCTAAAATTCCAGTTCAAATTTTTTCAAAGTCCCTTGAAAATTTTCCAATTTTTGTCCCAATTCTTCCCATTCCCATTGAAACTTTTCAAATCCCGCTCAAAATTGTTGAAATTCTCTTGAAGCTTTTAAAATTCTCTCTAGAATTTTCAAAATCCATGTCCACATGTTTACAATTTCACATAAAAAAATGGCTAAAATTCCAGTTGAAATTTTTTCAAAGTCCCTGAAAAATTTTCCAATTTTTGTCCCAATTCTTCCCATTCCCATTGAAACTTTTCAAATCCCTCTCAAAACTGTTGAAGTTCTCTTGAAGCTTTTAAAATTCTCTCCAGAATTTTCAAAATCCATGTCCACATGTTTACAATTTAACGTCAAAAAATGGCTAAAATTCCAGTTGAAATTTTTTCAAAGTCCCTTCAAAATTTTCCAATTTTTGTCCCAATTCTTCCCATTCCCATTGAAACTTTTCAAATCCCTCTCAAAATTGTTGAAATTCTCTTGAAGCTTTTAAAATTCTCTCGAGAATTTTCAAAATCCATGTCCACATGTTTACAATTTCACGTCAAAAAATGGCTAAAATTCCAGTTGAAATTTTTTCAAAGTCCCTTAAAAATTTTCCAATTTTTGTCCCAATTCTTCCCATTCCCATTGAAACTTTTCAAATCCCTCTCAAAATTGTTGAAATTCTCTTGAAGCTTTTAAAATTCTCTCTAGAATTTTCAAAATCCACGTCCACATGTTTACAATTTCACATCAAAAAATGGCTAAAATTCCAGTTGAAATTTTTTCAAAGTCCCTTAAAAATTTTCCAATTTTTGTCCCAATTCTTCCCATTCCCATTGAAACTTTTCAAATCCCTCTCAAAATTGTTGAAATTCTCTTGAAGCTTTTAAAATTCTCTCTAGAATTTTCAAAATCCATGTCCACATGTTTACAATTTCACGTCAAAAAATGGCTAAAATTCCAGTTGAAATTTTTTCAAAGTCCCTTCAAAATTTTCCAATTTTTGTCCCAATTCTTCCCATTCCCATTGAAACTTTTCAAATCCCTCTCAAAATTGTTGAAATTCTCTTGAAGCTTTTAAAATTCTCTCTAGAATTTTCAAAATCCATGTCCACATGTTTACAATTTCACGTCAAAAAATGGCTAAAATTCCAGTTGAAATTTTTTCAAAGTCCCTTAAAAATTTTCCAATTTTGGTCCCAATTCTTCCCATTCCCATTGAAACTTTTCAAATCCCTCTCCAAATTGTTGAAATTCTCTTGAAGCTTTTAAAATTCTCTCCAGAATTTTCAAAATCCATGTCCACATGTTTACAATTTCACGTCAAAAAATGGCTAAAATTCCAGTGGAAATTTTTTCAAAGTCCCTTCAAAATTTTCCAATTTTTGTCCCAATTCTTCCCATTCCCATTGAAACTTTTCAAATCCCTCTCAAAATTGTTGAAATTCTCTTGAAGCTTTTAAAATTCTCTCTAGAATTTTCAAAATCCACGTCCACATGTTTACAATTTCACGTCAAAAAATGGCTAAAATTCCAGTTGAAATTTTTTCAAAGTCCCTTCAAAATTTTCCAATTTTTGTCCCAATTCTTCCCATTCCCATTGAAACTTTTCAAATCCCTCTCAAAATTGTTGAAATTCTCTTGAAGCTTTTAAAATTCTCTCCAGAATTTTCAAAATCCATGTCCACATGTTTACAATTTCACGTCAAAAAATGGCTAAAATTCCAGTTGAAATTTTTTCAAAGTCCCTTAAAAATTTTCCAATTTTTGTCCCAATTCTTCCCATTCCCATTGAAACTTTTCAAATCCCTCTCAAAATTGTTGAAATTCTGTCGAAGCTTTTAAAATTCTCTCTAGAATCTTCAAAATCCATGTCCACATGTTTACAATTTCACGTCAAAAAATGGCTAAAATTCCAGTTCAAATTTTTTCAAAGTCCCTTGAAAATTTTCCAATTTTGGTCCCAATTCTTCCCATTCCCATTGAAACTTTTCAAATCCCGCTCAAAATTGTTGAAATTCTCTTGAAGCTTTTAAAATTCTCTCTAGAATTTTCAAAATCCATGTCCACATGTTTACAATTTCACATAAAAAAATGGCTAAAATTCCAGTTGAAATTTTTTCAAAGTCCCTGAAAAATTTTCCAATTTTTGTCCCAATTCTTCCCATTCCCATTGAAACTTTTCAAATCCCTCTCAAAACTGTTGAAGTTCTCTTGAAGCTTTTAAAATTCTCTCCAGAATTTTCAAAATCCATGTCCACATGTTTACAATTTAACGTCAAAAAATGGCTAAAATTCCAGTTGAAATTTTTTCAAAGTCCCTTCAAAATTTTCCAATTTTGTCCCAATTCTTCCCATTCCCATTGAAACTTTTCAAATCCCTCTCAAAATTGTTGAAATTCTCTTGAAGCTTTTAAAATTCTCTCGAGAATTTTCAAAATCCATGTCCACATGTTTACAATTTCACGTCAAAAAATGGCTAAAATTCCAGTTGAAATTTTTTCAAAGTCCCTTAAAAATTTTCCAATTTTTGTCCCAATTCTTCCCATTCCCATTGAAACTTTTCAAATCCCTCTCAAAATTGTTGAAATTCTCTTGAAGCTTTTAAAATTCTCTCTAGAATTTTCAAAATCCACGTCCACATGTTTACAATTTCACATCAAAAAATGGCTAAAATTCCAGTTGAAATTTTTTCAAAGTCCCTTAAAAATTTTCCAATTTTTGTCCCAATTCTTCCCATTCCCATTGAAACTTTTCAAATCCCTCTCAAAATTGTTGAAATTCTCTTGAAGCTTTTAAAATTCTCTCTAGAATTTTCAAAATCCATGTCCACATGTTTACAATTTCACGTCAAAAAATGGCTAAAATTCCAGTGGAAATGTTTTCAAAGTCCCTGAAAAATTTTCCAATTTTTGTCCCAATTCTTCCCATTCCCATTGAAACTTTTCAAATCCCTCTCAAAATTGTTGAAATTCTCTTGAAGCTTTTAAAATTCTCTCTAGAATTTTCAAAATCCATGTCCACATGTTTACAATTTCACGTCAAAAAATGGCTAAAATTCCAGTTGAAATTTTTTCAAAGTCCCTTCAAAATTTTCCAATTTTTGTCCCAATTCTTCCCATTCCCATTGAAACTTTTCAAATCCCTCTCAAAATTGTTGAAATTCTCTTGAAGCTTTTAAAATTCTCTCTAGAATTTTCAAAATCCACGTCCACATGTTTACAATTTCACGTCAAAAAATGGCTAAAATTCCAGTTGAAATTTTTTCAAAGTCCCTTCAAAATTTTCCAATTTTTGTCCCAATTCTTCCCATTCCCATTGAAACTTTTCAAATCCCTCTCAAAATTGTTGAAATTCTCTTGAAGCTTTTAAAATTCTCTCTAGAATTTTCAAAATCCATGTCCACATGTTTACAATTTCACGTCAAAAAATGGCTAAAATTCCAGTTGAAATTTTTTCAAAGTCCCTTAAAAATTTTCCAATTTTGGTCCCAATTCTTCCCATTCCCATTGAAACTTTTCAAATCCCTCTCCAAATTGTTGAAATTCTCTTGAAGCTTTTAAAATTCTCTCCAGAATTTTCAAAATCCATGTCCACATGTTTACAATTTCACGTCAAAAAATGGCTAAAATTCCAGTTGAAATTTTTTCAAAGTCCCTTCAAAATTTTCCAATTTTTGTCCCAATTCTTCCCATTCCCATTGAAACTTTTCAAATCCCTCTCAAAATTGTTGAAATTCTCTTGAAGCTTTTAAAATTCTCTCTAGAATTTTCAAATCCATGTCCACATGTTTACAATTTCACGTCAAAAAATGGCTAAAATTCCAGTTGAAATTTTTTCAAAGTCCCTTCAAAATTTTCCAATTTTTGTCCCAATTCTTCCCATTCCCATTGAAACTTTTCAAATCCCTCTCAAAATTGTTGAAATTCTCTTGAAGCTTTTAAAATTCTCTCTAGAATTTTCAAAATCCACGTCCACATGTTTACAATTTCACGTCAAAAAATGGCTAAAATTCCAGTTGAAATTTTTTCAAAGTCCCTTCAAAATTTTCCAATTTTTGTCCCAATTCTTCCCATTCCCATTGAAACTTTTCAAATCCCTCTCAAAATTGTTGAAATTCTCTTGAAGCTTTTAAAATTCTCTCCAGAATTTTCAAAATCCATGTCCACATGTTTACAATTTCACGTCAAAAAATGGCTAAAATTCCAGTTGAAATTTTTTCAAAGTCCCTTAAAAATTTTCCAATTTTTGTCCCAATTCTTCCCATTCCCATTGAAACTTTTCAAATCCCTCTCAAAATTGTTGAAATTCTCTTGAAGCTTTTAAAATTCTCTCCAGAATTTTCAAAATCCATGTCCACATGTTTACAATTTCACGTCAAAAAATGGCTAAAATTCCAGTTGAAATTTTTTCAAAGTCCCTTAAAAATTTTCCAATTTTTGTCCCAATTCTTCCCATTCCCATTGAAACTTTTCAAATCCCTCTCAAAATTGTTGAAATTCTCTTGAAGCTTTTAAAATTCTCTCCAGAATTTTCAAAATCCATGTCCACATGTTTACAATTTCACGTCAAAAAATGGCTAAAATTCCAGTTGAAATTTTTTCAAAGTCCCTTAAAAATTTTCCAATTTTGGTCCCAATTCTTCCCATTCCCATTGAAACTTTTCAAATCCCTCTCCAAATTGTTGAAATTCTCTTGAAGCTTTTAAAATTCTCTCTAGAATTTTCAAAATCCATATCCACATGTTTACAATTTCACGTCAAAAAATGGCTAAAATTCCAGTTGAAATGTTTTCAAAGTCCCTTAAAAATTTTCCAATTTTTGTCCCAATTCTTCCCATTCCCATTGAAACTTTTCAAATCCCTCTCAAAATTGTTGAAATTCTCTTGAAGCTTTTAAAATTCTCTCCAGAATTTTCAAAATCCATGTCCACATGTTTACAATTTCACGTCAAAAAATGGCTAAAATTCCAGTTGAATTTTTTTCAAAGTCCCTTAAAAATTTTCCAATTTTTGTCCCAACTCTTCCCATTCCCATTGAAACTTTTCAAATCCCTCTCAAAATTGTTGAAATTCTCTTGAAGCTTTTAAAATTCTCTCTAGAATTTTCAAAATCCATGTCCACATGTTTACAATTTCACGTCAAAAAATGGCTAAAATTCCAGTTGAAATTTTTTCAAAGTCCCTTGAAAATTTTCCAATTTTTGTCCCAATTCTTCCCATTCCCATTGAAACTTTTCAAATCCCTCTCAAAATTGTTGAAATCCTCTTGAAGCTTTTAAAATTCTCTCTAGAATTTTCAAAATCCATGTCCACACGTTTACAATTTCACATAAAAAAATGGCTAAAATTCCAGTTGAAATTTTTTCAAAGTCCCTTAAAAATTTTCCAATTTTTGTCCCAATTCTTCCCATTCCCATTGAAACTTTTCAAATCCCTCTCAAAATTGTTGAAATTCTGTTGAAGCTTTTAAAATTCTCTCTAGAATTTTCAAAATCCATGTCCACATGTTTACAATTTCACGTCAAAAAATGGCTAAAATTCCAGTTCAAATTTTTTCAAAGTCCCTTGAAAATTTTCCAATTTTTGTCCCAATTCTTCCCATTCCCATTGAAACTTTTCAAATCCCGCTCAAAATTGTTGAAATTCTCTTGAAGCTTTTAAAATTCTCTCTAGAATTTTCAAAATCCATGTCCACATGTTTACAATTTCACATAAAAAATGGCTAAAATTCCAGTTGAAATTTTTTCAAAGTCCCTTCAAAATTTTCCAATTTTTGTCCCAATTCTTCCCATTCCCATTGAAACTTTTCAAATCCCTCTCAAAACTGTTGAAGTTCTCTTGAAGCTTTTAAAATTCTCTCCAGAATTTTCAAAATCCATGTCCACATGTTTACAATTTAACGTCAAAAAATGGCTAAAATTCCAGTTGAAATGTTTTCAAAGTCCCTTAAAAATTTTCCAATTTTTGTCCCAATTCTTCCCATTCCCATTGAAACTTTTCAAATCCCTCTCAAAATTGTTGAAATTCTCTTGAAGCTTTTAAAATTCTCTCCAGAATTTTCAAAATCCATGTCCACATGTTTACAATTTCACGTCAAAAAATGGCTAAAATTCCAGTTGAAATTTTTTCAAAGTCCCTGAAAAATTTTCCAATTTTTGTCCCAATTCTTCCCATTCCCATTGAAACTTTTCAAATCCCTCTCAAAATTGTTGAAATTCTCTTGAAGCTTTTAAAATTCTCTCTAGAATTTTCAAAATCCACGTCCACATGTTTACAATTTCACATCAAAAAATGGCTAAAATTCCAGTTGAAATTTTTTCAAAGTCCCTTAAAAATTTTCCAATTTCTGTCCCAATTCTTCCCATTCCCATTGAAACTTTTCAAATCCCTCTCCAAATTGTTGAAATTCTCTTGAAGCTTTTAAAATTCTCTCCAGAATTTTCAAAATCCATGTCCACATGTTTACAATTTCACATAAAAAAATGGCTAAAATTCCAGTTGAAATTTTTTCAAAGTCCCTTCAAAATTTTCCAATTTTTGTCCCAATTCTTCCCATTCCCATTGAAACTTTTCAAATCCCTCTCAAAATTGTTGAAATTCTCTTGAAGCTTTTAAAATTCTCTCTAGAATTTTCAAAATCCATGTCCACATGTTTACAATTTCACGTCAAAAAATGGCTAAAATTCCAGTTGAAATTTTTTCAAAGTCCCTTCAAAATTTTCCAATTTTTGTCCCAATTCTTCCCATTCCCATTGAAACTTTTCAAATCCCTCTCAAAATTGTTGAAATTCTCTTGAAGCTTTTAAAATTCTCTCCAGAATTTTCAAAATCCATGTCCACATGTTTACAATTTCACGTCAAAAAATGGCTAAAATTCCAGTTGAAATTTTTTCAAAGTCCCTTAAAAATTTTCCAATTTTTGTCCCAATTCTTCCCATTCCCATTGAAACTTTTCAAATCCCGCTCAAAATTGTTGAAATTCTCTTGAAGCTTTTAAAATTCTCTCTAGAATTTTCAAAATCCATGTCCACATGTTTACAATTTCACATAAAAAAATGGCTAAAATTCCAGTTGAAATTTTTTCAAAGTCCCTTCAAAATTTTCCAATTTTTGTCCCAATTCTTCCCATTCCCATTGAAACTTTTCAAATCCCTCTCAAAACTGTTGAAGTTCTCTTGAAGCTTTTAAAATTCTCTCCAGAATTTTCAAAATCCATGTCCACATGTTTACAATTTAACGTCAAAAAATGGCTAAAATTCCAGTTGAAATGTTTTCAAAGTCCCTTAAAAATTTTCCAATTTTTGTCCCAATTCTTCCCATTCCCATTGAAACTTTTCAAATCCCTCTCAAAATTGTTGAAATTCTCTTGAAGCTTTTAAAATTCTCTCCAGAATTTTCAAAATCCATGTCCACATGTTTACAATTTCACGTCAAAAAATGGCTAAAATTCCAGTTGAAATTTTTTCAAAGTCCCTGAAAAATTTTCCAATTTTTGTCCCAATTCTTCCCATTCCCATTGAAACTTTTCAAATCCCTCTCAAAATTGTTGAAATTCTCTTGAAGCTTTTAAAATTCTCTCTAGAATTTTCAAAATCCACGTCCACATGTTTACAATTTCACATCAAAAAATGGCTAAAATTCCAGTTGAAATTTTTTCAAAGTCCCTTAAAAATTTTCCAATTTCTGTCCCAATTCTTCCCATTCCCATTGAAACTTTTCAAATCCCTCTCCAAATTGTTGAAATTCTCTTGAAGCTTTTAAAATTCTCTCCAGAATTTTCAAAATCCATGTCCACATGTTTACAATTTCACGTCAAAAAATGGCTAAAATTCCAGTTGAAATTTTTTCAAAGTCCCTTCAAAATTTTCCAATTTTTGTCCCAATTCTTCCCATTCCCATTGAAACTTTTCAAATCCCTCTCAAAATTGTTGAAATTCTCTTGAAGCTTTTAAAATTCTCTCTAGAATTTTCAAAATCCATGTCCACATGTTTACAATTTCACGTCAAAAAATGGCTAAAATTCCAGTTGAAATTTTTTCAAAGTCCCTTCAAAATTTTCCAATTTTTGTCCCAATTCTTCCCATTCCCATTGAAACTTTTCAAATCCCTCTCAAAATTGTTGAAATTCTCTTGAAGCTTTTAAAATTCTCTCTAGAATTTTCAAAATCCACGTCCACATGTTTACAATTTCACGTCAAAAAATGGCTAAAATTCCAGTTGAAATTTTTTCAAAGTCCCTTCAAAATTTTCCAATTTTTGTCCCAATTCTTCCCATTCCCATTGAAACTTTTCAAATCCCTCTCAAAATTGTTGAAATTCTCTTGAAGCTTTTAAAATTCTCTCCAGAATTTTCAAAATCCATGTCCACATGTTTACAATTTCACGTCAAAAAATGGCTAAAATTCCAGTTGAAATTTTTTCAAAGTCCCTTAAAAATTTTCCAATTTTTGTCCCAATTCTTCCCATTCCCATTGAAACTTTTCAAATCCCTCTCAAAATTGTTGAAATTCTCTTGAAGCTTTTAAAATTCTCTCCAGAATTTTCAAAATCCATGTCCACATGTTTACAATTTCACGTCAAAAAATGGCTAAAATTCCAGTTGAAATTTTTTCAAAGTCCCTTAAAAATTTTCCAATTTTTGTCCCAATTCTTCCCATTCCCATTGAAACTTTTCAAATCCCTCTCCAAATTGTTGAAATTCTCTTGAAGCTTTTAAAATTCTCTCCAGAATTTTCAAAATCCATGTCCACATGTTTACAATTTCACGTCAAAAAATGGCTAAAATTCCAGTTGAAATTTTTTCAAAGTCCCTTAAAAACTTTCCAATTTTTGTCCCAATTCTTCCCATTCCCATTGAAACTTTTCAAATCCCTCTAAAAATTGTTGAAATTCTCTTGAAGCTTTTAAAATTCTCTCTAGAATTTTCAAAATCCATATCCACATGTTTACAATTTCACGTCAAAAAATGGCTAAAATTCCAGTTGAAATGTTTTCAAAGTCCCTTAAAAATTTTCCAATTTTTGTCCCAATTCTTCCCATTCCCATTGAAACTTTTCAAATCCCTCTCAAAATTGTTGAAATTCTCTTGAAGCTTTTAAAATTCTCTCCAGAATTTTCAAAATCCATGTCCACATGTTTACAATTTCACGTCAAAAAATGGCTAAAATTCCAGTTGAATTTTTTTCAAAGTCCCTTAAAAATTTTCCAATTTTTGTCCCAATTCTTCCCATTCCCATTGAAACTTTTCAAATCCCTCTCAAAATTGTTGAAATTCTGTCGAAGCTTTTAAAATTCTCTCTAGAATTTTCAAAATCCATGTCCACATGTTTACAATTTCACGTCAAAAAATGGCTAAAATTCCAGTTCAAATTTTTTCAAAGTCCCTTCAAAATTTTCCAATTTTTGTCCCAATTCTTCCCATTCCCATTGAAACTTTTCAAATCCCTCTCAAAACTGTTGAAGTTCTCTTGAAGCTTTTAAAATTCTCTCCAGAATTTTCAAAATCCATGTCCACATGTTTACAATTTCACATAAAAAAATGGCTAAAATTCCAGTTGAAATTTTTTCAAAGTCCCTTCAAAATTTTCCAATTTTTGTCCCAATTCTTCCCATTCCCATTGAAACTTTTCAAATCCCTCTCAAAACTGTTGAAGTTCTCTTGAAGCTTTTAAAATTCTCTCCAGAATTTTCAAAATCCATGTCCACATGTTTACAATTTCACGTCAAAAAATGGCTAAAATTCCAGTTGAAATGTTTTCAAAGTCCCTTAAAAATTTTCCAATTTTTGTCCCAATTCTTCCCATTCCCATTGAAACTTTTCAAATCCCTCTCAAAATTGTTGAAATTCTCTTGAAGCTTTTAAAATTCTCTCCAGAATTTTCAAAATCCATGTCCACATGTTTACAATTTCACGTCAAAAAATGGCTAAAATTCCAGTTGAAATTTTTTCAAAGTCCCTTCAAAATTTTCCAATTTTTGTCCCAATTCTTCCCATTCCCATTGAAACTTTTCAAATCCCTCTCCAAATTGTTGAAATTCTCTTGAAGCTTTTAAAATTCTCTCCAGAATTTTCAAAATCCATGTCCACATGTTTACAATTTCACGTCAAAAAATGGCTAAAATTCCAGTTGAAATTTTTTCAAAGTCCCTTAAAAACTTTCCAATTTTTGTCCCAATTCTTCCCATTCCCATTGAAACTTTTCAAATCCCTCTCAAAATTGTTGAAATTCTCTTGAAGCTTTTAAAATTCTCTCTAGAATTTTCAAAATCCATATCCACATGTTTACAATTTCACGTCAAAAAATGGCTAAAATTCCAGTTGAAATGTTTTCAAAGTCCCTTAAAAATTTTCCAATTTTTGTCCCAATTCTTCCCATTCCCATTGAAACTTTTCAAATCCCTCTCAAAATTGTTGAAATTCTCTTGAAGCTTTTAAAATTCTCTCCAGAATTTTCAAAATCCATGTCCACATGTTTACAATTTCACGTCAAAAAATGGCTAAAATTCCAGTTGAATTTTTTTCAAAGTCCCTTAAAAATTTTCCAATTTTTGTCCCAATTCTTCCCATTCCCATTGAAACTTTTCAAATCCCTCTCAAAATTGTTGAAATTCTGTCGAAGCTTTTAAAATTCTCTCTAGAATTTTCAAAATCCATGTCCACATGTTTACAATTTCACGTCAAAAAATGGCTAAAATTCCAGTTCAAATTTTTTCAAAGTCCCTTCAAATTTTTCCAATTTTTGTCCCAATTCTTCCCATTCCCATTGAAACTTTTCAAATCCCGCTCAAAATTGTTGAAATTCTCTTGAAGCTTTTAAAATTCTCTCTAGAATTTTCAAAATCCATGTCCACATGTTTACAATTTCACATAAAAAAATGGCTAAAATTCCAGTTGAAATTTTTTCAAAGTCCCTTCAAAATTTTCCAATTTTTGTCCCAATTCTTCCCATTCCCATTGAAACTTTTCAAATCCCTCTCAAAACTGTTGAAGTTCTCTTGAAGCTTTTAAAATTCTCTCCAGAATTTTCAAAATCCATGTCCACATGTTTACAATTTCACGTCAAAAAATGGCTAAAATTCCAGTTGAAATGTTTTCAAAGTCCCTTAAAAATTTTCCAATTTTTGTCCCAATTCTTCCCATTCCCATTGAAACTTTTCAAATCCCTCTCAAAATTGTTGAAATTCTCTTGAAGCTTTTAAAATTCTCTCCAGAATTTTCAAAATCCATGTCCACATGTTTACAATTTCACGTCAAAAAATGGCTAAAATTCCAGTTGAAATTTTTTCAAAGTCCCTTCAAAATTTTCCAATTTTTGTCCCAATTCTTCCCATTCCCATTGAAACTTTTCAAATCCCTCTCAAAATTGTTGAAATTCTCTTGAAGCTTTTAAAATTCTCTCTAGAATTTTCAAAATCCACGTCCACATGTTTACAATTTCACATCAAAAAATGGCTAAAATTCCAGTTGAAATTTTTTCAAAGTCCCTTAAAAATTTTCCAATTTTGGTCCCAATTCTTCCCATTCCCATTGAAACTTTTCAAATCCCTCTCCAAATTGTTGAAATTCTCTTGAAGCTTTTAAAATTCTCTCCAGAATTTTCAAAATCCATGTCCACATGTTTACAATTTCACGTCAAAAATGGCTAAAATTCCAGTTGAAATTTTTTCAAAGTCCCTTCAAAATTTTCCAATTTTTGTCCCAATTCTTCCCATTCCCATTGAAACTTTTCAAATCCCTCTCAAAATTGTTGAAATTCTCTTGAAGCTTTTAAAATTCTCTCTAGAATTTTCAAAATCCATGTCCACATGTTTACAATTTCACGTCAAAAAATGGCTAAAATTCCAGTTGAAATTTTTTCAAAGTCCCTTCAAAATTTTCCAATTTTTGTCCCAATTCTTCCCATTCCCATTGAAACTTTTCAAATCCCTCTCAAAATTGTTGAAATTCTCTTGAAGCTTTTAAAATTCTCTCTAGAATTTTCAAAATCCACGTCCACATGTTTACAATTTCACGTCAAAAAATGGCTAAAATTCCAGTTGAAATTTTTTCAAAGTCCCTTCAAAATTTTCCAATTTTTGTCCCAATTCTTCCCATTCCCATTGAAACTTTTCAAATCCCTCTCAAAATTGTTGAAATTCTCTTGAAGCTTTTAAAATTCTCTCTAGAATTTTCAAAATCCATATCCACATGTTTACAATTTCACGTCAAAAAATGGCTAAAATTCCAGTTGAAATGTTTTCAAAGTCCCTTAAAAATTTTCCAATTTTTGTCCCAATTCTTCCCATTCCCATTGAAACTTTTCAAATCCCTCTCAAAATTGTTGAAATTCTCTTGAAGCTTTTAAAATTCTCTCCAGAATTTTCAAAATCCATGTCCACATGTTTACAATTTCACGTCAAAAAATGGCTAAAATTCCAGTTGAATTTTTTTCAAAGTCCCTTAAAAATTTTCCAATTTTTGTCCCAACTCTTCCCATTCCCATTGAAACTTTTCAAATCCCTCTCAAAATTGTTGAAATTCTCTTGAAGCTTTTAAAATTCTCTCTAGAATTTTCAAAATCCATGTCCACATGTTTACAATTTCACGTCAAAAAATGGCTAAAATTCCAGTTGAAATTTTTTCAAAGTCCCTTGAAAATTTTCCAATTTTTGTCCCAATTCTTCCCATTCCCATTGAAACTTTTCAAATCCCTCTCAAAATTGTTGAAATCCTCTTGAAGCTTTTAAAATTCTCTCTAGAATTTTCAAAATCCATGTCCACACGTTTACAATTTCACATAAAAAAATGGCTAAAATTCCAGTTGAAATTTTTTCAAAGTCCCTTAAAAATTTTCCAATTTTTGTCCCAATTCTTCCCATTCCCATTGAAACTTTTCAAATCCCTCTCAAAATTGTTGAAATTCTGTCGAAGCTTTTAAAATTCTCTCTAGAATTTTCAAAATCCATGTCCACATGTTTACAATTTCACGTCAAAAAATGGCTAAAATTCCAGTTCAAATTTTTTCAAAGTCCCTTGAAAATTTTCCAATTTTTGTCCCAATTCTTCCCATTCCCATTGAAACTTTTCAAATCCCGCTCAAAATTGTTGAAATTCTCTTGAAGCTTTTAAAATTCTCTCTAGAATTTTCAAAATCCATGTCCACATGTTTACAATTTCACATAAAAAAATGGCTAAAATTCCAGTTGAAATTTTTTCAAAGTCCCTGAAAAATTTTCCAATTTTGGTCCCAATTCTTCCCATTCCCATTGAAACTTTTCAAATCCCTCTCAAAACTGTTGAAGTTCTCTTGAAGCTTTTAAAATTCTCTCCAGAATTTTCAAAATCCATGGCCACATGTTTACAATTTCACGTCAAAAAATGGCTAAAATTCCAGTTGAAATGTTTTCAAAGTCCCTTAAAAATTTTCCAATTTTTGTCCCAATTCTTCCCATTCCCATTGAAACTTTTCAAATCCCTCTCAAAATTGTTGAAATTCTCTTGAAGCTTTTAAAATTCTCTCCAGAATTTTCAAAATCCATGTCCACATGTTTACAATTTCACGTCAAAAAATGGCTAAAATTCCAGTTGAAATTTTTTCAAAGTCCCTTCAAAATTTTCCAATTTTTGTCCCAATTCTTCCCATTCCCATTGAAACTTTTCAAATCCCTCTCAAAATTGTTGAAATTCTCTTGAAGCTTTTAAAATTCTCTCTAGAATTTTCAAAATCCACGTCCACATGTTTACAATTTCACATCAAAAAATGGCTAAAATTCCAGTTGAAATTTTTTCAAAGTCCCTTCAAAATTTTCCAATTTTTGTCCCAATTCTTCCCATTCCCATTGAAACTTTTCAAATCCCTCTCAAAATTGTTGAAATTCTCTTGAAGCTTTTAAAATTCTCTCTAGAATTTTCAAAATCCATGTCCACATGTTTACAATTTCACGTCAAAAAATGGCTAAAATTCCAGTTGAAATTTTTTCAAAGTCCCTTAAAAATTTTCCAATTTTTGTCCCAATTCTTCCCATTCCCATTGAAACTTTTCAAATCCCTCTCCAAATTGTTGAAATTCTCTTGAAGCTTTTAAAATTCTCTCTAGAATTTTCAAAATCCACGTCCACATGTTTACAATTTCACGTCAAAAAATGGCTAAAATTCCAGTGGAAATTTTTTCAAAGTCCCTTCAAAATTTTCCAATTTTTGTCCCAATTCTTCCCATTCCCATTGAAACTTTTCAAATCCCTCTCAAAATTGTTGAAATTCTCTTGAAGCTTTTAAAATTCTCTCTAGAATTTTCAAAATCCATGTCCACATGTTTACAATTTCACGTCAAAAAATGGCTAAAATTCCAGTTGAAATTTTTTCAAAGTCCCTTAAAAATTTTCCAATTTTTGTCCCAATTCTTCCCATTCCCATTGAAACTTTTCAAATCCCTCTCAAAATTGTTGAAATTCTCTTGAAGCTTTTAAAATTCTCTCCAGAATTTTCAAAATCCATGTCCACATGTTTACAATTTCACGTCAAAAAATGGCTAAAATTCCAGTTGAAATTTTTTCAAAGTCCCTTAAAAATTTTCCAATTTTTGTCCCAATTCTTCCCATTCCCATTGAAACTTTTCAAATCCCTCTCAAAATTGTTGAAATTCTCTTGAAGCTTTTAAAATTCTCTCCAGAATTTTCAAAATCCATGTCCACATGTTTACAATTTCACGTCAAAAAATGGCTAAAATTCCAGTTGAAATTTTTTCAAAGTCCCTTAAAAATTTTCCAATTTTTGTCCCAATTCTTCCCATTCCCATTGAAACTTTTCAAATCCCTCTCAAAATTGTTGAAATTCTCTTGAAGCTTTTAAAATTCTCTCCAGAATTTTCAAAATCCATGTCCACATGTTTACAATTTCACGTCAAAAAATGGCTAAAATTCCAGTTGAAATTTTTTCAAAGTCCCTTAAAAATTTTCCAATTTTTGTCCCAACTCTTCCCATTCCCATTGAAACTTTTCAAATCCCTCTCAAATTGTTGAAATTCTCTTGAAGCTTTTAAAATTCTCTCGAGAATTTTCAAAATCCATGTCCACATGTTTACAATTTCACGTCAAAAAATGGCTAAAATTCCAGTTGAAATTTTTTCAAAGTCCCTTGAAAATTTTCCAATTTTTGTCCCAATTTTCCCATTGAAACTTTTCAAATCCCTCTCAAAATTGTTGAAATCCTCTTGAAGCTTTTAAAATTCTCTCTAGAATTTCAAAATCCATGTCCACACGTTTACAATTTCACATAAAAAAATGGCTAAAATTCCAGTTGAAATTTTTTCAAAGTCCCTTAAAAATTTTCCAATTTTTGTCCCAATTCTTCCCATTCCCATTGAAACTTTTCAAATCCCTCTCAAAATTGTTGAAATTCTCTTGAAGCTTTTAAAATTCTCTCTAGAATTTTCAAAATCCATGTCCACATGTTTACAATTTCACGTCAAAAAATGGCTAAAATTCCAGTTCAAATTTTTTCAAAGTCCCTTGAAAATTTTCCAATTTTTGTCCCAATTCTTCCCATTCCCATTGAAACTTTCAAATCCCGCTCAAAATTGTTGAAATTCTCTTGAAGCTTTTAAAATTCTCTCTAGAATTTTCAAAATCCATGTCCACATGTTTACAATTTCACATAAAAAAATGGCTAAAATTCCAGTTGAAATTTTTTCAAAGTCCCTGAAAAATTTTCCAATTTTTGTCCCAATTCTTCCCATTCCCATTGAAACTTTTCAAATCCCTCTCAAAACTGTTGAAGTTCTCTTGAAGCTTTTAAAATTCTCTCCAGAATTTTCAAAATCCATGTCCACATGTTTACAATTTCACGTCAAAAAATGGCTAAAATTCCAGTTGAAATGTTTTCAAAGTCCCTTCAAAATTTTCCAATTTTTGTCCCAATTCTTCCCATTCCCATTGAAACTTTTCAAATCCCTCTCAAAATTGTTGAAATTCTCTTGAAGCTTTTAAAATTCTCTCCAGAATTTTCAAAATCCATGTCCACATGTTTACAATTTCACGTCAAAAAATGGCTAAAATTCCAGTTGAAATTTTTTCAAAGTCCCTTCAAAATTTTCCAATTTTTGTCCCAATTCTTCCCATTCCCATTGAAACTTTTCAAATCCCTCTCAAAATTGTTGAAATTCTCTTGAAGCTTTTAAAATTCTCTCTAGAATTTTCAAAATCCACGTCCACATGTTTACAATTTCACATCAAAAAATGGCTAAAATTCCAGTTGAAATTTTTTCAAGTCCCTTAAAAATTTTCCAATTTTTGTCCCAATTCTTCCCATTCCCATTGAAACTTTTCAAATCCCTCTCAAAATTGTTGAAATTCTCTTGAAGCTTTTAAAATTCTCTCTAGAATTTTCAAAATCCATGTCCACATGTTTACAATTTCACGTCAAAAAATGGCTAAATTCCAGTTGAAATTTTTTCAAAGTCCTTAAAAATTTTCCAATTTTTGTCCCAATTCTTCCCATTCCCATTGAAACTTTTCAAATCCCTCTCAAAATTGTTGAAATTCTCTTGAAGCTTTTAAAATTCTCTCTAGAATTTTCAAAATCCATGTCCACATGTTTACAATTTCACGTCAAAAAATGGCTAAAATTCCAGTTGAAATTTTTTCAAAGTCCCTTAAAAATTTTCCAATTTTTGTCCCAATTCTTCCCATTCCCATTGAAACTTTTCAAATCCCTCTCAAAATTGTTGAAATTCTCTTGAAGCTTTTAAAATTCTCTCTAGAATTTTCAAAATCCATGTCCACATGTTTACAATTTCACGTCAAAAAATGGCTAAAATTCCAGTTCAAATTTTTTCAAAGTCCCTTGAAAATTTTCCAATTTTTGTCCCAATTCTTCCCATTCCCATTGAAACTTTTCAAATCCCGCTCAAAATTGTTGAAATTCTCTTGAAGCTTTTAAAATTCTCTCTAGAATTTTCAAAATCCATGTCCACATGTTTACAATTTCACATAAAAAAATGGCTAAAATTCCAGTTGAAATTTTTTCAAAGTCCCTGAAAAATTTTCCAATTTTTGTCCCAATTCTTCCCATTCCCATTGAAACTTTTCAAATCCCTCTCAAAACTGTTGAAGTTCTCTTGAAGCTTTTAAAATTCTCTCCAGAATTTTCAAAATCCATGTCCACATGTTTACAATTTAACGTCAAAAAATGGCTAAAATTCCAGTTGAAATGTTTTCAAAGTCCCTTAAAAATTTCCAATTTTTGTCCCAATTCTTCCCATTCCCATTGAAACTTTTCAAATCCCTCTCAAAATTGTTGAAATTCTCTTGAAGCTTTTAAAATTCTCTCCAGAATTTTCAAAATCCATGTCCACATGTTTACAATTTCACGTCAAAAAATGGCTAAAATTCCAGTTGAAATTTTTTCAAAGTCCCTTCAAAATTTTCCAATTTTTGTCCCAATTCTTCCCATTCCCATTGAAACTTTTCAAATCCCTCTCAAAATTGTTGAAATTCTCTTGAAGCTTTTAAAATTCTCTCTAGAATTTTCAAAATCCACGTCCACATGTTTACAATTTCACATCAAAAAATGGCTAAAATTCCAGTTGAAATTTTTTCAAAGTCCCTTAAAAATTTTCCAATTTTTGTCCCAATTCTTCCCATTCCCATTGAAACTTTTCAAATCCCTCTCAAAATTGTTGAAATTCTCTTGAAGCTTTTAAAATTCTCTCTAGAATTTTCAAAATCCATGTCCACATGTTTACAATTTCACGTCAAAAAATGGCTAAAATTCCAGTTGAAATTTTTTCAAAGTCCCTTAAAATTTTCCAATTTTGTCCCAATTCTTCCCATTCCCATTGAAACTTTTCAAATCCCTCTCAAAATTGTTGAAATTCTCTTGAAGCTTTTAAAATTCTCTCTAGAATTTTCAAAATCCATGTCCACATGTTTACAATTTCACGTCAAAAAATGGCTAAAATTCCAGTTGAAATTTTTTCAAAGTCCCTTAAAAATTTTCCAATTTTGTCCCAATTCTTCCCATTCCCATTGAAACTTTTCAAATCCCTCTCCAAATTGTTGAAATTCTCTTGAAGCTTTTAAAATTCTCTCTAGAATTTTCAAAATCCACGTCCACATGTTTACAATTTCACGTCAAAAAATGGCTAAAATTCCAGTTGAAATTTTTTCAAAGTCCCTTCAAAATTTTCCAATTTTTGTCCCAATTCTTCCCATTCCCATTGAAACTTTTCAAATCCCTCTCAAAATTGTTGAAATTCTCTTGAAGCTTTTAAAATTCTCTCTAGAATTTTCAAAATCCATGTCCACATGTTTACAATTTCACGTCAAAAAATGGCTAAAATTCCAGTTGAAATTTTTTCAAAGTCCCTTAAAAATTTTCCAATTTTTGTCCCAATTCTTCCCATTCCCATTGAAACTTTTCAAATCCCTCTCAAAATTGTTGAAATTCTCTTGAAGCTTTTAAAATTCTCTCCAGAATTTTCAAAATCCATGTCCACATGTTTACAATTTCACGTCAAAAATGGCTAAAATTCCAGTTGAAATTTTTTCAAAGTCCCTTAAAAATTTTCCAATTTTTGTCCCAATTCTTCCCATTCCCATTGAAACTTTTCAAATCCCTCTCCAAATTGTTGAAATTCTCTTGAAGCTTTTAAAATTCTCTCTAGAATTTTCAAAATCCACGTCCACATGTTTACAATTTCACGTCAAAAAATGGCTAAAATTCCAGTTGAAATTTTTTCAAAGTCCCTTCAAAATTTTCCAATTTTTGTCCCAATTCTTCCCATTCCCATTGAAACTTTTCAAATCCCTCTCAAAATTGTTGAAATTCTCTTGAAGCTTTTAAAATTCTCTCTAGAATTTTCAAAATCCATGTCCACATGTTTACAATTTCACGTCAAAAAATGGCTAAAATTCCAGTTGAAATTTTTTCAAAGTCCCTTAAAAATTTTCCAATTTTTGTCCCAATTCTTCCCATTCCCATTGAAACTTTTCAAATCCCTCTCAAAATTGTTGAAATTCTCTTGAAGCTTTTAAAATTCTCTCTAGAATTTTCAAAATCCATGTCCACATGTTTACAATTTCACGTCAAAAAATGGCTAAAATTCCAGTTGAATTTTTTTCAAAGTCCCTTGAAAATTTTCCAATTTTTGTCCCAATTCTTCCCATTCCCATTGAAACTTTTCAAATCCCTCTCAAAATTGTTGAAATTCTCTTGAAGCTTTTAAAATTCTCTCTAGAATTTTCAAAATCCATGTCCACATGTTTACAATTTCACGTCAAAAAATGGCTAAAATTCCAGTTGAATTTTTTTCAAAGTCCTTAAAAATTTTCCAATTTTTGTCCAACTCTTCCATTCCCATTGAAACTTTTCAAATCCCTCTCAAAATTGTTGAAATTCTCTTGAAGCTTTTAAAATTCTCTCTAGAATTTTCAAAATCCATGTCCACATGTTTACAATTTCACATCAAAAAATGGCTAAAATTCCAGTTGAAATTTTTTCAAAGTCCCTTGAAAATTTTCCAATTTTTGTCCCAATTCTTCCCATTCCCATTGAAACTTTTCAAATCCCTCTCAAAATTGTTGAAATCCTCTTGAAGCTTTTAAAATTCTCTCTAGAATTTTCAAAATCCATGTCCACACGTTTACAATTTCACATAAAAAAATGGCTAAAATTCCAGTTGAAATTTTTTCAAAGTCCCTTAAAAATTTTCCAATTTTTGTCCCAATTCTTCCCATTCCCATTGAAACTTTTCAAATCCCTCTCAAAATTGTTGAAATTCTGTCGAAGCTTTTAAAATTCTCTCTAGAATTTTCAAAATCCATGTCCACATGTTTGCAATTTCACGTCAAAAAATGGCTAAAATTCCAGTTCAAATTTTTCAAAGTCCCTTGAAAATTTCCAATTTTTGTCCCAATTCTTCCCATTCCCATTGAAACTTTTCAAATCCCGCTCAAAATTGTTGAAATTCTCTTGAAGCTTTTAAAATTCTCTCTAGAATTTTCAAAATCCATGTCCACATGTTTACAATTTCACATAAAAAAATGGCTAAAATTCCAGTTGAAATTTTTTCAAAGTCCCTGAAAAATTTTCCAATTTTGGTCCCAATTCTTCCCATTCCCATTGAAACTTTTCAAATCCCTCTCAAAACTGTTGAAGTTCTCTTGAAGCTTTTAAAATTCTCTCCAGAATTTTCAAAATCCATGTCCACATGTTTACAATTTAACGTCAAAAAATGGCTGAAATTCCAGTTGAAATTTTTTCAAAGTCCCTGAAAAATTTTCCAATTTTGGTCCCAATTCTTCCCATTCCCATTGAAACTTTTCAAATCCCTCTCAAAACTGTTGAAGTTCTCTTGAAGCTTTTAAAATTCTCTCTAGAATTTTCAAAATCCACGTCCACATGTTTACAATTTCACATAAAAAAATGGCTAAAATTCCAGTTGAAATTTTTTCAAAGTCCCTTAAAAATTTTCCAATTTTTGTCCCAATTCTTCCCATTCCCATTGAAACTTTTCAAATCCCTCTCAAAATTGTTGAAATTCTCTTGAAGCTTTTAAAATTCTCTCTCTCTAGAATTTTCAAAATCCATGTCCACATGTTTACAATTTCACGTCAAAAAATGGCTAAAATTCCAGTTGAAATTTTTTCAAAGTCCCTTGAAAATTTTCCAATTTTTGTCCCAATTCTTCCCATTCCCATTGAAACTTTTCAAATCCCTCTCAAAATTGTTGAAATTCTCTTGAAGCTTTTAAAATTCTCTCTAGAATTTTCAAAATCCATGTCCACATGTTTACAATTTCACGTCAAAAAATGGCTAAAATTCCAGTTGAAATTTTTTCAAAGTCCCTTAAAAATTTTCCAATTTTTGTCCCAATTCTTCCCATTCCCATTGAAACTTTTCAAATCCCTCTCAACATTGTAGAAATTCTCTTGAAGCTTTTAAAATTCTCTCTAGAATTTTAAAAATCCATGTCCACATGTTTACAATTTCACGTCAAAAAATGGCTAAAATTCCAGTTGAAATGTTTTCAAAGTCCCTTAAAAATTTTCCAATTTTTGTCCCAATTCTTCCCATTCCCATTGAAACTTTTCAAATCCCTCTCAAAATTGTTGAAATTCTCTTGAAGCTTTTAAAATTCTCTCTAGAATTTTCAAAATCCACGTCCACATGTTTACAATTTCACGTCAAAAAATGGCTAAAATTCCAGTTGAAATTTTTTCAAAGTCCCTTAAAAATTTTCCAATTTTTGTCCCAATTCTTCCCATTCCCATTGAAACTTTTCAAATCCCTCTCAAAATTGTTGAAATTCTCTTGAAGCTTTTAAAATTCTCTCTAGAATTTTCAAAATCCATGTCCACATGTTTACAATTTCACGTCAAAAAATGGCTAAAATTCCAGTTGAAATGTTTTCAAAGTCCCTTAAAAATTTTCCAATTTTTGTCCCAATTCTTCCCATTCCCATTGAAACTTTTCAAATCCCTCTCAAAATTGTTGAAATTCTCTTGAAGCTTTTAAAATTCTCTCTAGAATTTTCAAAATCCACGTCCACATGTTTACAATTTCACGTCAAAAAATGGCTAAAATTCCAGTTGAAATTTTTTCAAAGTCCCTTCAAAATTTTCCAATTTTTGTCCCAATTCTTCCCATTCCCATTGAAACTTTTCAAATCCCTCTCAAAATTGTTGAAATTCTCTTGAAGCTTTTAAAATTCTCTCTAGAATTTTCAAAATCCACGTCCACATGTTTACAATTTCACGTCAAAAAATGGCTAAAATTCCAGTTGAAATTTTTCCAGGTCCCTTAAAAATTTTCCAATTTTGGTCCCAATTCTTCCCATTCCCATTGAAACTTTTCAAATCCCTCTCAACATTGTAGAAATTCTCTTGAAGCTTTTAAAATTCTCTCTAGAATTTTAAAAATCCATGTCCACATGTTTACAATTTCACGTCAAAAAATGGCTAAAATTCCAGTTGAAATGTTTTCAAAGTCCCTTAAAAATTTTCCAATTTTTGTCCCAATTCTTCCCATTCCCATTGAAACTTTTCAAATCCCTCTCAAAATTGTTGAAATTCTCTTGAAGCTTTTAAAATTCTCTCTAGAATTTTCAAAATCCATGTCCACATGTTTACAATTTCACGTCAAAAAATGGCTAAAATTCCAGTTGAAATTTTTTCAAAGTCCCTTCAAAATTTTCCAATTTTTGTCCCAATTCTTCCCATTCCCATTGAAACTTTTCAAATCCCTCTCCAAATTGTTGAAATTCTCTTGAAGCTTTTAAAATGCTCTCTAGAATTTTCAAAATCCACGTCCACATGTTTACAATTTCACGTCAAAAAATGGCTAAAATTCCAGTTGAAATTTTTTCAAAGTCCCTTAAAAATTTTCCAATTTTTGTCCCAATTCTTCCCATTCCCATTGAAACTTTTCAAATCCCTCTCAAAATTGTTGAAATTCTCTTGAAGCTTTTAAAATTCTCTCGAGAATTTTCAAAATCCATGTCCACATGTTTACAATTTCACGTCAAAAAATGGCTAAAATTCCAGTTGAAATTTTTTCAAAGTCCCTTCAAAATTTTCCAATTTTTGTCCCAATTCTTCCCATTCCCATTGAAACTTTTCAAATCCCTCTCAAAATTGTTGAAATTCTCTTGAAGCTTTTAAAATTCTCTCTCTCTAGAATTTTCAAAATCCATGTCCACATGTTTACAATTTCACGTCAAAAAATGGCTAAAATTCCAGTTGAAATTTTTTCAAAGTCCCTTGAAAATTTTCCAATTTTTGTCCCAATTCTTCCCATTCCCATTGAAACTTTTCAAATCCCTCTCAAAATTGTTGAAATTCTCTTGAAGCTTTTAAAATTCTCTCTAGAATTTTCAAAATCCATGTCCACATGTTTACAATTTCACGTCAAAAAATGGCTAAAATTCCAGTTGAAATTTTTTCGAAGTCCCTTAAAAATTTTCCAATTTTTGTCCCAATTCTTCCCATTCCCATTGAAACTTTTCAAATCCCTCTCAAAATTGTTGAAATTCTCTTGAAGCTTTTAAAATTCTCTCTAGAATTTTCAAAATCCATGTCCACATGTTTACAATTTCACATAAAAAAATGGCTAAAATTCCAGTGGAAATTTTTTCAAAGTCCCTTAAAAATTTTCCAATTTTTGTCCCAATTCTTCCCATTCCCATTGAAACTTTTCAAATCCCTCTCAAAATTGTTGAAATTCTCTTGAAGCTTTTAAAATTCTCTCTAGAATTTTCAAAATCCATGGCCACATGTTTACAATTTCACGTCAAAAAATGGCTAAAATTCCAGTTGAAATGTTTTCAAAGTCCCTTAAAAATTTTCCAATTTTTGTCCCAATTCTTCCCATTCCCATTGAAACTTTTCAAATCCCTCTCAAAATTGTTGAAATTCTCTTGAAGCTTTTAAAATTCTCTCTAGAATTTTCAAAATCCACGTCCACATGTTTACAATTTCACATAAAAAAATGGCTAAAATTCCAGTTGAAATTTTTTCAAAGTCCCTTCAAAATTTTCCAATTTTTGTCCCAATTCTTCCCATTCCCATTGAAACTTTTCAAATCCCTCTCAAAATTGTTGAAATTCTCTTGAAGCTTTTAAAATTCTCTCTAGAATTTTCAAAATCCATGTCCACATGTTTACAATTTCACGTCAAAAAATGGCTAAAATTCCAGTTGAAATTTTTTCAAAGTCCCTTCAAAATTTTCCAATTTTTGTCCCAATTCTTCCCATTCCCATTGAAACTTTTCAAATCCCTCTCAAAATTGTTGAAATTCTCTTGAAGCTTTTAAAATTCTCTCTAGAATTTTCAAAATCCACGTCCACATGTTTACAATTTCATGTAAAAAAATGGCTAAAATTCCAGTTGAAATTTTTTCGAAGTCCCTTAAAAATTTTCCAATTTTTGTCCCAATTCTTCCCATTCCCATTGAAACTTTTCAAATCCCTCTCAAAATTGTTGAAATTCTCTTGAAGCTTTTAAAATTCTCTCTAGAATTTTCAAAATCCACGTCCACATGTTTACAATTTCACGTCAAAAAATGGCTAAAATTCCAGTTGAAATTTTTCCAGGTCCCTTAAAAATTTTCCAATTTTGGTCCCAATTCTTCCCATTCCCATTGAAACTTTTCAAATCCCTCTCAAAATTGTTGAAATTCTCTTGAAGCTTTTAAAATTCTCTCCAGAATTTTCAAAATCCATGTCCACATGTTTACAATTTCACGTCAAAAAATGGCTAAAATTCCAGTTCAAATTTTTTCAAAGTCCCTTGAAAATTTTCCAATTTTTGTCCCAATTCTTCCCATTCCCATTGAAACTTTTCAAATCCCTCTCAAAATTGTTGAAATTCTCTTGAAGCTTTTAAAATTCTCTCTAGAATTTTCAAAATCCATGTCCACATGTTTACAATTTCACATAAAAAAATGGCTAAAATTCCAGTTGAAATTTTTTCAAAGTCCCTTAAAAATTTTCCAATTTTGGTCCCAATTCTTCCCATTCCCATTGAAACTTTTCAAATCCCTCTCAAAATTGTTGAAATTCTCTTGAAGCTTTTAAAATTCTCTCTAGAATTTTCAAAATCCACGTCCACATGTTTACAATTTCACGTCAAAAAATGGCTAAAATTCCAGTTGAAATTTTTTCAAAGTCCCTTCAAAATTTTCCAATTTTTGTCCCAATTCTTCCCATTCCCATTGAAACTTTTCAAATCCCTCTCCAAATTGTTGAAATTCTCTTGAAGCTTTTAAAATTCTCTCTAGAATTTTCAAAATCCACGTCCACATGTTTACAATTTCACATAAAAAAATGGCTAAAATTCCAGTTGAAATTTTTTCAAAGTCCCTTCAAAATTTTCCAATTTTTGTCCCAATTCTTCCCATTCCCATTGAAACTTTTCAAATCCCGCTCAAAATTGTTGAAATTCTCTTGAAGCTTTTAAAATTCTCTCTAGAATTTTCAAAATCCATGTCCACATGTTTACAATTTCACGTCAAAAAATGGCTAAAATTCCAGTTGAAATTTTTTCAAAGTCCCTTAAAAATTTTCCAATTTTTGTCCCAATTCTTCCCATTCCCATTGAAACTTTTCAAATCCCTCTCAAAATTGTTGAAATTCTCTTGAAGCTTTTAAAATTCTCTCTCTCTAGAATTTTCAAAATCCATGTCCACATGTTTACAATTTCACGTCAAAAAATGGCTAAAATTCCAGTTCAAATTTTTTCAAAGTCCCTTGAAAATTTTCCAATTTTTGTCCCAATTCTTCCCATTCCCATTGAAACTTTTCAAATCCCTCTCAAAATTGTTGAAATTCTCTTGAAGCTTTTAAAATTCTCTCTAGAATTTTCAAAATCCATGTCCACATGTTTACAATTTCACGTCAAAAAATGGCTAAAATTCCAGTTGAAATTTTTTCGAAGTCCCTTCAAAATTTTCCAATTTTTGTCCCAATTCTTCCCATTCCCATTGAAACTTTTCAAATCCCTCTCAAAATTGTTGAAATTCTCTTGAAGCTTTTAAAATTCTCTCTAGAATTTTCAAAATCCATGTCCACATGTTTACAATTTCACATAAAAAAATGGCTAAAATTCCAGTGGAAATTTTTTCAAAGTCCCTTAAAAATTTTCCAATTTTTGTCCCAATTCTTCCCATTCCCATTGAAACTTTTCAAATCCCTCTCAAAATTGTTGAAATTCTCTTGAAGCTTTTAAAATTCTCTCTAGAATTTTCAAAATCCATGTCCACATGTTTACAATTTCACGTCAAAAAATGGCTAAAATTCCAGTTGAAATTTTTTCAAAGTCCCTTCAAAATTTTCCAATTTTTGTCCCAATTCTTCCCATTCCCATTGAAACTTTTCAAATCCCTCTCAAAATTGTTGAAATTCTCTTGAAGCTTTTAAAATTCTCTCGAGAATTTTCAAAATCCATGTCCACATGTTTACAATTTCACGTCAAAAAATGGCTAAAATTCCAGTTGAAATTTTTTCAAAGTCCCTTAAAAATTTTCCAATTTTTGTCCCAATTCTTCCCATTCCCATTGAAACTTTTCAAATCCCTCTCAAAATTGTTGAAATTCTCTTGAAGCTTTTAAAATTCTCTCTCTCTAGAATTTTCAAAATCCATGTCCACATGTTTACAATTTCACGTCAAAAAATGGCTAAAATTCCAGTTCAAATTTTTTCAAAGTCCCTTGAAAATTTTCCAATTTTTGTCCCAATTCTTCCCATTCCCATTGAAACTTTTCAAATCCCTCTCAAAATTGTTGAAATTCTCTTGAAGCTTTTAAAATTCTCTCTAGAATTTTCAAAATCCATGTCCACATGTTTACAATTTCACGTCAAAAAATGGCTAAAATTCCAGTTGAAATTTTTTCAAAGTCCCTTAAAAATTTTCCAATTTTTGTCCCAATTCTTCCCATTCCCATTGAAACTTTTCAAATCCCTCTCAAAATTGTTGAAATTCTCTTGAAGCTTTTAAAATTCTCTCTAGAATTTTCAAAATCCACGTCCACATGTTTACAATTTCACGTCAAAAAATGGCTAAAATTCCAGTTGAAATTTTTTCAAAGTCCCTTAAAAATTTTCCAATTTTTGTCCCAATTCTTCCCATTCCCATTGAAACTTTTCAAATCCCTCTCAAAATTGTTGAAATTCTCTTGAAGCTTTTAAAATTCTCTCTAGAATTTTCAAAATCCATGTCCACATGTTTACAATTTCACGTCAAAAAATGGCTAAAATTCCAGTTGAAATTTTTTCAAAGTCCCTTCAAAATTTTCCAATTTTTGTCCCAATTCTTCCCATTCCCATTGAAACTTTTCAAATCCCTCTCAAAATTGTTGAAATTCTCTTGAAGCTTTTAAAATTCTCTCTAGAATTTTCAAAATCCACGTCCACATGTTTACAATTTCACGTCAAAAAATGGCTAAAATTCCAGTTGAAATTTTTCCAGGTCCCTTAAAAATTTTCCAATTTTGGTCCCAATTCTTCCCATTCCCATTGAAACTTTTCAAATCCCTCTCAAAATTGTTGAAATTCTCTTGAAGCTTTTAAAATTCTCTCTAGAATTTTAAAAATCCATGTCCACATGTTTACAATTTCACGTCAAAAAATGGCTAAAATTCCAGTTGAAATGTTTTCAAAGTCCCTTAAAAATTTTCCAATTTTGGTCCCAATTCTTCCCATTCCCATTGAAACTTTTCAAATCCCTCTCAAAATGGTTGAAATTCTCTTGAAGCTTTTAAAATTCTCTCTAGAATTTTCAAAATCCACGTCCACATGTTTACAATTTCACGTCAAAAAATGGCTAAAATTCCAGTTGAAATTTTTTCAAAGTCCCTTAAAAATTTTCCAATTTTTGTCCCAATTCTTCCCATTCCCATTGAAACTTTTCAAATCCCTCTCAAAATTGTTGAAATTCTCTTGAAGCTTTTAAAATTCTCTCTAGAATTTTCAAAATCCATGTCCACATGTTTACAATTTCACGTCAAAAAATGGCTAAAATTCCAGTTGAAATTTTTTCAAAGTCCCTGAAAAATTTTCCAATTTTTGTCCCAATTCTTCCCATTCCCATTGAAACTTTTCAAATCCCTCTCAAAATTGTTGAAATTCTCTTGAAGCTTTTAAAATTCTCTCTAGAATTTTCAAAATCCACGTCCACATGTTTACAATTTCACGTCAAAAAATGGCTAAAATTCCAGTTGAAATTTTTCCAGGTCCCTTAAAAATTTTCCAATTTTGGTCCCAATTCTTCCCATTCCCATTGAAACTTTTCAAATCCCTCTCAAAATTGTTGAAATTCTCTTGAAGCTTTTAAAATTCTCTCTAGAATTTTAAAAATCCATGTCCACATGTTTACAATTTCACGTCAAAAAATGGCTAAAATTCCAGTTGAAATGTTTTCAAAGTCCCTTAAAAATTTTCCAATTTTGGTCCCAATTCTTCCCATTCCCATTGAAACTTTTCAAATCCCTCTCAAAATGGTTGAAATTCTCTTGAAGCTTTTAAAATTCTCTCTAGAATTTTCAAAATCCACGTCCACATGTTTACAATTTCACGTCAAAAAATGGCTAAAATTCCAGTTGAAATTTTTTCAAAGTCCCTTAAAAATTTTCCAATTTTTGTCCCAATTCTTCCCATTCCCATTGAAACTTTTCAAATCCCTCTCAAAATTGTTGAAATTCTCTTGAAGCTTTTAAAATTCTCTCTAGAATTTTCAAAATCCATGTCCACATGTTTACAATTTCACATAAAAAAATGGCTAAAATTCCAGTGGAAATTTTTTCAAAGTCCCTTAAAAATTTTCCAATTTCTGTCCCAATTCTTCCCATTCCCATTGAAACTTTTCAAATCCCTCTCAAAATTGTTGAAATTCTCTTGAAGCCCTTAAAATTCTCTCTAGAATTTTCAAAATCCATGTCCACATGTTTACAATTTCACGTCAAAAAATGGCTAAAATTCCAGTTGAAATTTTTTCAAAGTCCCTTAAAAATTTTCCAATTTTGGTCCCAATTCTTCCCATTCCCATTGAAACTTTTCAAATCCCTCTCAAAATTGTTGAAATTCTGTTGAAGCTTTTAAAATTCTCTCTAGAATTTTCAAAATCCATGTCCACAGGTTTACAATTTCACGTCAAAAAATGGCTGAAATTCCAGTTAAAATTTTTTCAAAGTCCCTTAAAAATTTTCCAATTTTTGTCCCAATTCTTCCCATTCCCATTGAAACTTTTCCAATCCCTCTCAAAATTGTTGAAATTCTCTTGAAGCTTTTAAAATTCTCTCTAGAATTTTCAAAATCCACGTCCACAGGTTTACAAATTCACGTCAAAAAATGGCTAAAATTCCAGTTGAAATTTTTTCAAAGTCCCTTCAAAATTTTCCAATTTTTGTCCCAATTCTTCCCATTCCCATTGAAACTTTTCAAATCCCTCTCAAAATTGTTGAAATTCTCTTGAAGCTTTTAAAATTCTCTCTAGAATTTTCAAAATCCACGTCCACATGTTTACAATTTCACGTCAAAAAATGGCTAAAATTCCAGTTGAAATTTTTCCAGGTCCCTTAAAAATTTTCCAATTTTGGTCCCAATTCTTCCCATTCCCATTGAAACTTTTCAAATCCCTCTCAAAATTGTTGAAATTCTCTTGAAGCTTTTAAAATTCTCTCTAGAATTTTAAAAATCCATGTCCACATGTTTACAATTTCACGTCAAAAAATGGCTAAAATTCCAGTTGAAATGTTTTCAAAGTCCCTTAAAAATTTTCCAATTTTGGTCCCAATTCTTCCCATTCCCATTGAAACTTTTCAAATCCCTCTCAAAATTGTTGAAATTCTCTTGAAGCTTTTAAAATTCTCTCTAGAATTTTCAAAATCCACGTCCACATGTTTACAATTTCACGTCAAAAAATGGCTAAAATTCCAGTTGAAATGTTTTCAAAGTCCCTGAAAAATTTTCCAATTTTTGTCCCAATTCTTCCCATTCCCATTGAAACTTTTCAAATCCCTCTCAAAATTGTTGAAATTCTCTTGAAGCTTTTAAAATTCTCTCTAGAATTTTCAAAATCCATGTCCACATGTTTACAATTTCACGTCAAAAAATGGCTAAAATTCCAGTTGAAATTTTTTCAAAGTCCCTTCAAAATTTTCCAATTTTTGTCCCAATTCTTCCCATTCCCATTGAAACTTTTCAAATCCCTCTCAAAATTGTTGAAATTCTCTTGAAGCTTTTAAAATTCTCTCTAGAATTTTCAAAATCCATGTCCACAGGTTTACAATTTCACGTCAAAAAATGGCTGAAATTCCAGTTAAAATTTTTTCAAAGTCCCTTAAAAATTTTCCAATTTTTGTCCCAATTCTTCCCATTCCCATTGAAACTTTTCAAATCCCTCTCAAAATTGTTGAAATTCTCTTGAAGCTTTTAAAATTCTCTCGAGAATTTTCAAAATCCATGTCCACATGTTTACAAATTCACGTCAAAAAATGGCTAAAATTCCAGTTGAAATTTTTTCAAAGTCCCTTAAAAATTTTCCAATTTTTGTCCCAATTCTTCCCATTCCCATTGAAACTTTTCAAATCCCTCTCAAAATTGTTGAAATTCTCTTGAAGCTTTTAAAATTCTCTCTAGAATTTTCAAAATCCATGTCCACATGTTTACAATTTCACATAAAAAAATGGCTAAAATTCCAGTGGAAATTTTTTCAAAGTCCCTTAAAAATTTTCCAATTTCTGTCCCAATTCTTCCCATTCCCATTGAAACTTTTCAAATCCCTCTCAAAATTGTTGAAATTCTCTTGAAGCCCTTAAAATTCTCTCTAGAATTTTCAAAATCCATGTCCACATGTTTACAATTTCACGTCAAAAAATGGCTAAAATTCCAGTTGAAATTTTTTCAAAGTCCCTTAAAAATTTTCCAATTTTGGTCCCAATTCTTCCCATTCCCATTGAAACTTTTCAAATCCCTCTCAAAATTGTTGAAATTCTGTTGAAGCTTTTAAAATTCTCTCTAGAATTTTCAAAATCCATGTCCACAGGTTTACAATTTCACGTCAAAAAATGGCTGAAATTCCAGTTAAAATTTTTTCAAAGTCCCTTAAAAATTTTCCAATTTTTGTCCCAATTCTTCCCATTCCCATTGAAACTTTTCCAATCCCTCTCAAAATTGTTGAAATTCTCTTGAAGCTTTTAAAATTCTCTCTAGAATTTTCAAAATCCACGTCCACAGGTTTACAAATTCACGTCAAAAAATGGCTAAAATTCCAGTTGAAATTTTTTCAAAGTCCCTTAAAAATTTTCCAATTTTTGTCCCAATTCTTCCCATTCCCATTGAAACTTTTCAAATCCCTCTCAAAATTGTTGAAATTCTCTTGAAGCTTTTAAAATTCTCTCTAGAATTTTCAAAATCCACGTCCACATGTTTACAATTTCACGTCAAAAAATGGCTAAAATTCCAGTTGAAATTTTTCCAGGTCCCTTAAAAATTTTCCAATTTTGGTCCCAATTCTTCCCATTCCCATTGAAACTTTTCAAATCCCTCTCAAAATTGTTGAAATTCTCTTGAAGCTTTTAAAATTCTCTCTAGAATTTTCAAAATCCACGTCCACATGTTTACAATTTCACGTCAAAAAATGGCTAAAATTCCAGTTGAAATTTTTTCAAAGTCCCTTCAAAATTTTCCAATTTTTGTCCCAATTCTTCCCATTCCCATTGAAACTTTTCAAATCCCTCTCCAAATTGTTGAAATTCTCTTGAAGCTTTTAAAATTCTCTCTAGAATTTTCAAAATCCACGTCCACATGTTTACAATTTCACATAAAAAAATGGCTAAAATTCCAGTTGAAATTTTTTCAAAGTCCCTTCAAAATTTTCCAATTTTTGTCCCAATTCTTCCCATTCCCATTGAAACTTTTCAAATCCCTCTCAAAATTGTTGAAATTCTCTTGAAGCTTTTAAAATTCTCTCGAGAATTTTCAAAATCCATGTCCACATGTTTACAATTTCACGTCAAAAAATGGCTAAAATTCCAGTTGAAATTTTTTCAAAGTCCCTTAAAAATTTTCCAATTTTTGTCCCAATTCTTCCCATTCCCATTGAAACTTTTCAAATCCCTCTCAAAATTGTTGAAATTCTCTTGAAGCTTTTAAAATTCTCTCTCTCTAGAATTTTCAAAATCCATGTCCACATGTTTACAATTTCACGTCAAAAAATGGCTAAAATTCCAGTTCAAATTTTTTCAAAGTCCCTTGAAAATTTTCCAATTTTTGTCCCAATTCTTCCCATTCCCATTGAAACTTTTCAAATCCCTCTCAAAATTGTTGAAATTCTCTTGAAGCTTTTAAAATTCTCTCTAGAATTTTCAAAATCCATGTCCACATGTTTACAATTTCACATAAAAAAATGGCTAAAATTCCAGTTGAAATTTTTTCAAAGTCCCTTCAAAATTTTCCAATTTTTGTCCCAATTCTTCCCATTCCCATTGAAACTTTTCAAATCCCTCTCAAAATTGTTGAAATTCTCTTGAAGCTTTTAAAATTCTCTCTAGAATTTTCAAAATCCACGTCCACATGTTTACAATTTCATGTAAAAAAATGGCTAAAATTCCAGTTGAAATTTTTTCGAAGTCCCTTCAAAATTTTCCAATTTTTGTCCCAATTCTTCCCATTCCCATTGAAACTTTTCAAATCCCTCTCAAAATTGTTGAAATTCTCTTGAAGCTTTTAAAATTCTCTCTAGAATTTTCAAAATCCACGTCCACATGTTTACAATTTCACGTCAAAAAATGGCTAAAATTCCAGTTGAAATTTTTCCAGGTCCCTTAAAAATTTTCCAATTTTGGTCCCAATTCTTCCCATTCCCATTGAAACTTTTCAAATCCCTCTCAAAATTGTTGAAATTCTCTTGAAGCTTTTAAAATTCTCTCTAGAATTTTAAAAATCCATGTCCACATGTTTACAATTTCACGTCAAAAAATGGCTAAAATTCCAGTTGAAATGTTTTCAAAGTCCCTTCAAAATTTTCCAATTTTGGTCCCAATTCTTCCCATTCCCATTGAAACTTTTCAAATCCCTCTCAAAATTGTTGAAATTCTCTTGAAGCTTTTAAAATTCTCTCTAGAATTTTCAAAATCCATGTCCACATGTTTACAATTTCACGTCAAAAAATGGCTAAAATTCCAGTTGAAATTTTTTCAAAGTCCCTTAAAAATTTTCCAATTTTTGTCCCAATTCTTCCCATTCCCATTGAAACTTTTCAAATCCCTCTCAAAATTGTTGAAATTCTCTTGAAGCTTTTAAAATTCTCTCTAGAATTTTCAAAATCCACGTCCACATGTTTACAATTTCACGTCAAAAAATGGCTAAAATTCCAGTTGAAATTTTTCCAGGTCCCTTAAAAATTTTCCAATTTTGGTCCCAATTCTTCCCATTCCCATTGAAACTTTTCAAATCCCTCTCAAAATTGTTGAAATTCTCTTGAAGCTTTTAAAATTCTCTCTAGAATTTTAAAAATCCATGTCCACATGTTTACAATTTCACGTCAAAAAATGGCTAAAATTCCAGTTGAAATGTTTTCAAAGTCCCTTAAAAATTTTCCAATTTTGGTCCCAATTCTTCCCATTCCCATTGAAACTTTTCAAATCCCTCTCAAAATGGTTGAAATTCTCTTGAAGCTTTTAAAATTCTCTCTAGAATTTTCAAAATCCACGTCCACATGTTTACAATTTCACGTCAAAAAATGGCTAAAATTCCAGTTGAAATTTTTTCAAAGTCCCTTAAAAATTTTCCAATTTTTGTCCCAATTCTTCCCATTCCCATTGAAACTTTTCAAATCCCTCTCAAAATTGTTGAAATTCTCTTGAAGCTTTTAAAATTCTCTCTAGAATTTTCAAAATCCATGTCCACATGTTTACAATTTCACGTCAAAAAATGGCTAAAATTCCAGTGGAAATGTTTTCAAAGTCCCTGAAAAATTTTCCAATTTTTGTCCCAATTCTTCCCATTCCCATTGAAACTTTTCAAATCCCTCTCAAAATTGTTGAAATTCTCTTGAAGCTTTTAAAATTCTCTCTAGAATTTTCAAAATCCATGTCCACATGTTTACAATTTCACGTCAAAAAATGGCTAAAATTCCAGTTGAAATTTTTTCAAAGTCCCTTCAAAATTTTCCAATTTTTGTCCCAATTCTTCCCATTCCCATTGAAACTTTTCAAATCCCTCTCAAAATTGTTGAAATTCTCTTGAAGCTTTTAAAATTCTCTCTAGAATTTTCAAAATCCATGTCCACAGGTTTACAATTTCACGTCAAAAAATGGCTGAAATTCCAGTTAAAATTTTTTCAAAGTCCCTTAAAAATTTTCCAATTTTTGTCCCAATTCTTCCCATTCCCATTGAAACTTTTCAAATCCCTCTCAAAATTGTTGAAATTCTCTTGAAGCTTTTAAAATTCTCTCGAGAATTTTCAAAATCCATGTCCACATGTTTACAAATTCACGTCAAAAAATGGCTAAAATTCCAGTTGAAATTTTTTCAAAGTCCCTTAAAAATTTTCCAATTTTTGTCCCAATTCTTCCCATTCCCATTGAAACTTTTCAAATCCCTCTCAAAATTGTTGAAATTCTCTTGAAGCTTTTAAAATTCTCTCTAGAATTTTCAAAATCCATGTCCACATGTTTACAATTTCACATAAAAAAATGGCTAAAATTCCAGTGGAAATTTTTTCAAAGTCCCTTAAAAATTTTCCAATTTCTGTCCCAATTCTTCCCATTCCCATTGAAACTTTTCAAATCCCTCTCAAAATTGTTGAAATTCTCTTGAAGCCCTTAAAATTCTCTCTAGAATTTTCAAAATCCATGTCCACATGTTTACAATTTCACGTCAAAAAATGGCTAAAATTCCAGTTGAAATTTTTTCAAAGTCCCTTAAAAATTTTCCAATTTTGGTCCCAATTCTTCCCATTCCCATTGAAACTTTTCAAATCCCTCTCAAAATTGTTGAAATTCTGTTGAAGCTTTTAAAATTCTCTCTAGAATTTTCAAAATCCATGTCCACAGGTTTACAATTTCACGTCAAAAAATGGCTGAAATTCCAGTTAAAATTTTTTCAAAGTCCCTTAAAAATTTTCCAATTTTTGTCCCAATTCTTCCCATTCCCATTGAAACTTTTCCAATCCCTCTCAAAATTGTTGAAATTCTCTTGAAGCTTTTAAAATTCTCTCTAGAATTTTCAAAATCCACGTCCACAGGTTTACAAATTCACGTCAAAAAATGGCTAAAATTCCAGTTGAAATTTTTTCAAAGTCCCTTAAAAATTTTCCAATTTTTGTCCCAATTCTTCCCATTCCCATTGAAACTTTTCAAATCCCTCTCAAAATTGTTGAAATTCTCTTGAAGCTTTTAAAATTCTCTCTAGAATTTTCAAAATCCACGTCCACATGTTTACAATTTCACGTCAAAAAATGGCTAAAATTCCAGTTGAAATTTTTCCAGGTCCCTTAAAAATTTTCCAATTTTGGTCCCAATTCTTCCCATTCCCATTGAAACTTTTCAAATCCCTCTCAAAATTGTTGAAATTCTCTTGAAGCTTTTAAAATTCTCTCTAGAATTTTCAAAATCCACGTCCACATGTTTACAATTTCACGTCAAAAAATGGCTAAAATTCCAGTTGAAATTTTTTCAAAGTCCCTTCAAAATTTTCCAATTTTTGTCCCAATTCTTCCCATTCCCATTGAAACTTTTCAAATCCCTCTCCAAATTGTTGAAATTCTCTTGAAGCTTTTAAAATTCTCTCTAGAATTTTCAAAATCCACGTCCACATGTTTACAATTTCACGTCAAAAAATGGCTAAAATTCCAGTTGAAATTTTTTCAAAGTCCCTTCAAAATTTTCCAATTTTTGTCCCAATTCTTCCCATTCCCATTGAAACTTTTCAAATCCCTCTCCAAATTGTTGAAATTCTCTTGAAGCTTTTAAAATTCTCTCTAGAATTTTCAAAATCCACGTCCACATGTTTACAATTTCACATAAAAAAATGGCTAAAATTCCAGTTGAAATTTTTTCAAAGTCCCTTCAAAATTTTCCAATTTTTGTCCCAATTCTTCCCATTCCCATTGAAACTTTTCAAATCCCTCTCAAAATTGTTGAAATTCTCTTGAAGCTTTTAAAATTCTCTCGAGAATTTTCAAAATCCATGTCCACATGTTTACAATTTCACGTCAAAAAATGGCTAAAATTCCAGTTGAAATTTTTTCAAAGTCCCTTAAAAATTTTCCAATTTTTGTCCCAATTCTTCCCATTCCCATTGAAACTTTTCAAATCCCTCTCAAAATTGTTGAAATTCTCTTGAAGCTTTTAAAATTCTCTCTCTCTAGAATTTTCAAAATCCATGTCCACATGTTTACAATTTCACGTCAAAAAATGGCTAAAATTCCAGTTCAAATTTTTTCAAAGTCCCTTGAAAATTTTCCAATTTTTGTCCCAATTCTTCCCATTCCCATTGAAACTTTTCAAATCCCTCTCAAAATTGTTGAAATTCTCTTGAAGCTTTTAAAATTCTCTCTAGAATTTTCAAAATCCATGTCCACATGTTTACAATTTCACATAAAAAAATGGCTAAAATTCCAGTTGAAATTTTTTCAAAGTCCCTTCAAAATTTTCCAATTTTTGTCCCAATTCTTCCCATTCCCATTGAAACTTTTCAAATCCCTCTCAAAATTGTTGAAATTCTCTTGAAGCTTTTAAAATTCTCTCTAGAATTTTCAAAATCCACGTCCACATGTTTACAATTTCATGTAAAAAAATGGCTAAAATTCCAGTTGAAATTTTTTCGAAGTCCCTTCAAAATTTTCCAATTTTTGTCCCAATTCTTCCCATTCCCATTGAAACTTTTCAAATCCCTCTCAAAATTGTTGAAATTCTCTTGAAGCTTTTAAAATTCTCTCTAGAATTTTCAAAATCCACGTCCACATGTTTACAATTTCACGTCAAAAAATGGCTAAAATTCCAGTTGAAATTTTTCCAGGTCCCTTAAAAATTTTCCAATTTTGGTCCCAATTCTTCCCATTCCCATTGAAACTTTTCAAATCCCTCTCAAAATTGTTGAAATTCTCTTGAAGCTTTTAAAATTCTCTCTAGAATTTTAAAAATCCATGTCCACATGTTTACAATTTCACGTCAAAAAATGGCTAAAATTCCAGTTGAAATGTTTTCAAAGTCCCTTCAAAATTTTCCAATTTTGGTCCCAATTCTTCCCATTCCCATTGAAACTTTTCAAATCCCTCTCAAAATTGTTGAAATTCTCTTGAAGCTTTTAAAATTCTCTCTAGAATTTTCAAAATCCATGTCCACATGTTTACAATTTCACGTCAAAAAATGGCTAAAATTCCAGTTGAAATTTTTTCAAAGTCCCTTAAAAATTTTCCAATTTTTGTCCCAATTCTTCCCATTCCCATTGAAACTTTTCAAATCCCTCTCAAAATTGTTGAAATTCTCTTGAAGCTTTTAAAATTCTCTCTAGAATTTTCAAAATCCACGTCCACATGTTTACAATTTCACGTCAAAAAATGGCTAAAATTCCAGTTGAAATTTTTCCAGGTCCCTTAAAAATTTTCCAATTTTGGTCCCAATTCTTCCCATTCCCATTGAAACTTTTCAAATCCCTCTCAAAATTGTTGAAATTCTCTTGAAGCTTTTAAAATTCTCTCTAGAATTTTAAAAATCCATGTCCACATGTTTACAATTTCACGTCAAAAAATGGCTAAAATTCCAGTTGAAATGTTTTCAAAGTCCCTTAAAAATTTTCCAATTTTGGTCCCAATTCTTCCCATTCCCATTGAAACTTTTCAAATCCCTCTCAAAATGGTTGAAATTCTCTTGAAGCTTTTAAAATTCTCTCTAGAATTTTCAAAATCCACGTCCACATGTTTACAATTTCACGTCAAAAAATGGCTAAAATTCCAGTTGAAATTTTTTCAAAGTCCCTTAAAAATTTTCCAATTTTTGTCCCAATTCTTCCCATTCCCATTGAAACTTTTCAAATCCCTCTCAAAATTGTTGAAATTCTCTTGAAGCTTTTAAAATTCTCTCTAGAATTTTCAAAATCCATGTCCACATGTTTACAATTTCACGTCAAAAAATGGCTAAAATTCCAGTGGAAATGTTTTCAAAGTCCCTGAAAAATTTTCCAATTTTTGTCCCAATTCTTCCCATTCCCATTGAAACTTTTCAAATCCCTCTCAAAATTGTTGAAATTCTCTTGAAGCTTTTAAAATTCTCTCTAGAATTTTCAAAATCCATGTCCACATGTTTACAATTTCACGTCAAAAAATGGCTAAAATTCCAGTTGAAATTTTTTCAAAGTCCCTTCAAAATTTTCCAATTTTTGTCCCAATTCTTCCCATTCCCATTGAAACTTTTCAAATCCCTCTCAAAATTGTTGAAATTCTCTTGAAGCTTTTAAAATTCTCTCTAGAATTTTCAAAATCCATGTCCACAGGTTTACAATTTCACGTCAAAAAATGGCTGAAATTCCAGTTAAAATTTTTTCAAAGTCCCTTAAAAATTTTCCAATTTTTGTCCCAATTCTTCCCATTCCCATTGAAACTTTTCAAATCCCTCTCAAAATTGTTGAAATTCTCTTGAAGCTTTTAAAATTCTCTCGAGAATTTTCAAAATCCATGTCCACATGTTTACAAATTCACGTCAAAAAATGGCTAAAATTCCAGTTGAAATTTTTTCAAAGTCCCTTAAAAATTTTCCAATTTTTGTCCCAATTCTTCCCATTCCCATTGAAACTTTTCAAATCCCTCTCAAAATTGTTGAAATTCTCTTGAAGCTTTTAAAATTCTCTCTAGAATTTTCAAAATCCATGTCCACATGTTTACAATTTCACATAAAAAAATGGCTAAAATTCCAGTGGAAATTTTTTCAAAGTCCCTTAAAAATTTTCCAATTTCTGTCCCAATTCTTCCCATTCCCATTGAAACTTTTCAAATCCCTCTCAAAATTGTTGAAATTCTCTTGAAGCCCTTAAAATTCTCTCTAGAATTTTCAAAATCCATGTCCACATGTTTACAATTTCACGTCAAAAAATGGCTAAAATTCCAGTTGAAATTTTTTCAAAGTCCCTTAAAAATTTTCCAATTTTGGTCCCAATTCTTCCCATTCCCATTGAAACTTTTCAAATCCCTCTCAAAATTGTTGAAATTCTGTTGAAGCTTTTAAAATTCTCTCTAGAATTTTCAAAATCCATGTCCACAGGTTTACAATTTCACGTCAAAAAATGGCTGAAATTCCAGTTAAAATTTTTTCAAAGTCCCTTAAAAATTTTCCAATTTTTGTCCCAATTCTTCCCATTCCCATTGAAACTTTTCCAATCCCTCTCAAAATTGTTGAAATTCTCTTGAAGCTTTTAAAATTCTCTCTAGAATTTTCAAAATCCACGTCCACAGGTTTACAAATTCACGTCAAAAAATGGCTAAAATTCCAGTTGAAATTTTTTCAAAGTCCCTTAAAAATTTTCCAATTTTTGTCCCAATTCTTCCCATTCCCATTGAAACTTTTCAAATCCCTCTCAAAATTGTTGAAATTCTCTTGAAGCTTTTAAAATTCTCTCTAGAATTTTCAAAATCCACGTCCACATGTTTACAATTTCACGTCAAAAAATGGCTAAAATTCCAGTTGAAATTTTTCCAGGTCCCTTAAAAATTTTCCAATTTTGGTCCCAATTCTTCCCATTCCCATTGAAACTTTTCAAATCCCTCTCCAAATTGTTGAAATTCTCTTGAAGCTTTTAAAATTCTCTCTAGCATTTTCAAAATCCACGTCCACATGTTTACAATTTCACGTCAAAAAATGGCTAAAATTCCAGTTGAAATTTTTTCAAAGTCCCTTCAAAATTTTCCAATTTTTGTCCCAATTCTTCCCATTCCCATTGAAACTTTTCAAATCCCTCTCCAAATTGTTGAAATTCTCTTGAAGCTTTTAAAATTCTCTCTAGAATTTTCAAAATCCACGTCCACATGTTTACAATTTCACATAAAAAAATGGCTAAAATTCCAGTTGAAATTTTTTCAAAGTCCCTTCAAAATTTTCCAATTTTTGTCCCAATTCTTCCCATTCCCATTGAAACTTTTCAAATCCCTCTCAAAATTGTTGAAATTCTCTTGAAGCTTTTAAAATTCTCTCGAGAATTTTCAAAATCCATGTCCACATGTTTACAATTTCACGTCAAAAAATGGCTAAAATTCCAGTTGAAATTTTTTCAAAGTCCCTTAAAAATTTTCCAATTTTTGTCCCAATTCTTCCCATTCCCATTGAAACTTTTCAAATCCCTCTCAAAATTGTTGAAATTCTCTTGAAGCTTTTAAAATTCTCTCTCTCTAGAATTTTCAAAATCCATGTCCACATGTTTACAATTTCACGTCAAAAAATGGCTAAAATTCCAGTTCAAATTTTTTCAAAGTCCCTTGAAAATTTTCCAATTTTTGTCCCAATTCTTCCCATTCCCATTGAAACTTTTCAAATCCCTCTCAAAATTGTTGAAATTCTCTTGAAGCTTTTAAAATTCTCTCTAGAATTTTCAAAATCCATGTCCACATGTTTACAATTTCACATAAAAAAATGGCTAAAATTCCAGTTGAAATTTTTTCAAAGTCCCTTCAAAATTTTCCAATTTTTGTCCCAATTCTTCCCATTCCCATTGAAACTTTTCAAATCCCTCTCAAAATTGTTGAAATTCTCTTGAAGCTTTTAAAATTCTCTCTAGAATTTTCAAAATCCACGTCCACATGTTTACAATTTCATGTAAAAAAATGGCTAAAATTCCAGTTGAAATTTTTTCGAAGTCCCTTCAAAATTTTCCAATTTTTGTCCCAATTCTTCCCATTCCCATTGAAACTTTTCAAATCCCTCTCAAAATTGTTGAAATTCTCTTGAAGCTTTTAAAATTCTCTCTAGAATTTTCAAAATCCACGTCCACATGTTTACAATTTCACGTCAAAAAATGGCTAAAATTCCAGTTGAAATTTTTCCAGGTCCCTTAAAAATTTTCCAATTTTGGTCCCAATTCTTCCCATTCCCATTGAAACTTTTCAAATCCCTCTCAAAATTGTTGAAATTCTCTTGAAGCTTTTAAAATTCTCTCTAGAATTTTAAAAATCCATGTCCACATGTTTACAATTTCACGTCAAAAAATGGCTAAAATTCCAGTTGAAATGTTTTCAAAGTCCCTTCAAAATTTTCCAATTTTGGTCCCAATTCTTCCCATTCCCATTGAAACTTTTCAAATCCCTCTCAAAATTGTTGAAATTCTCTTGAAGCTTTTAAAATTCTCTCTAGAATTTTCAAAATCCATGTCCACATGTTTACAATTTCACGTCAAAAAATGGCTACAATTCCAGTTGAAATTTTTTCAAAGTCCCTTAAAAATTTTCCAATTTTTGTCCCAATTCTTCCCATTCCCATTGAAACTTTTCAAATCCCTCTCAAAATTGTTGAAATTCTCTTGAAGCTTTTAAAATTCTCTCTAGAATTTTCAAAATCCACGTCCACATGTTTACAATTTCACATAAAAAAATGGCTAAAATTCCAGTTGAAATTTTTTCAAAGTCCCTTCAAAATTTTCCAATTTTTGTCCCAATTCTTCCCATTCCCATTGAAACTTTTCAAATCCCTCTCAAAATTGTTGAAATTCTCTTGAAGCTTTTAAAATTCTCTCTAGAATTTTCAAAATCCATGTCCACATGTTTACAATTTCACGTCAAAAAATGGCTAAAATTCCAGTTGAAATTTTTTCAAAGTCCCTTCAAAATTTTCCAATTTTTGTCCCAATTCTTCCCATTCCCATTGAAACTTTTCAAATCCCTCTCAAAATTGTTGAAATTCTCTTGAAGCTTTTAAAATTCTCTCTAGAATTTTCAAAATCCACGTCCACATGTTTACAATTTCATGTAAAAAAATGGCTAAAATTCCAGTTGAAATTTTTTCGAAGTCCCTTCAAAATTTTCCAATTTTTGTCCCAATTCTTCCCATTCCCATTGAAACTTTTCAAATCCCTCTCAAAATTGTTGAAATTCTCTTGAAGCTTTTAAAATTCTCTCTAGAATTTTCAAAATCCACGTCCACATGTTTACAATTTCACGTCAAAAAATGGCTAAAATTCCAGTTGAAATTTTTCCAGGTCCCTTAAAAATTTTCCAATTTTGGTCCCAATTCTTCCCATTCCCATTGAAACTTTTCAAATCCCTCTCAAAATTGTTGAAATTCTCTTGAAGCTTTTAAAATTCTCTCTAGAATTTTCAAAATCCATGTCCACATGTTTACAATTTCACGTCAAAAAATGGCTAAAATTCCAGTTGAAATGTTTTCAAAGTCCCTTCAAAATTTTCCAATTTTGGTCCCAATTCTTCCCATTCCCATTGAAACTTTTCAAATCCCTCTCAAAATGGTTGAAATTCTCTTGAAGCTTTTAAAATTCTCTCTAGAATTTTCAAAATCCACGTCCACATGTTTACAATTTCACGTCAAAAAATGGCTAAAATTCCAGTTGAAATTTTTTCAAAGTCCCTTAAAAATTTTCCAATTTTTGTCCCAATTCTTCCCATTCCCATTGAAACTTTTCAAATCCCTCTCAAAATTGTTGAAATTCTGTTGAAGCTTTTAAAATTCTCTCTAGAATTTTCAAAATCCATGTCCACAGGTTTACAATTTCACGTCAAAAAATGGCTGAAATTCCAGTTAAAATTTTTTCAAAGTCCCTTAAAAATTTTCCAATTTTTGTCCCAATTCTTCCCATTCCCATTGAAACTTTTCCAATCCCTCTCAAAATTGTTGAAATTCTCTTGAAGCTTTTAAAATTCTCTCTAGAATTTTCAAAATCCACGTCCACAGGTTTACAAATTCACGTCAAAAAATGGCTAAAATTCCAGTTGAAATTTTTTCAAAGTCCCTTAAAAATTTTCCAATTTTTGTCCCAATTCTTCCCATTCCCATTGAAACTTTTCAAATCCCTCTCAACGTTGTTGAAATCCTGTTGAAGCTTTTATAATTCTCTCTAGAATTTTCCAAATCCACCTCAACATGTTTACAATTTCACGTCAAAATTGCTAAAATTCCAGTTGAAATTTTTTCAAAGTCCCTTCAAAATTTTCCAATTTTCGTCCCAAATCTTCCCATTCCCATTGAAACTTTTCAAATCCCTCTCAACATTGTTGGAATCCTGTTGAAAGTTTGAAACTTCTCTCAAGAATGTTCCAAATCCACCTCAACATGTTTACAATTTCACGTCAAAATGGCTAAAATTCCAGTTGAAATTTTTTCAAAGTCCCTTCAGAATTTTCCAATTTTCGTCCCAATTCTTCCCATTCCCAATGAAACTTTTCAAATCCCTCTCAACGTTGTTGATATCCTGTTGAAGCTTTTAAAATTCTCTCTAGAATTTTCCAAATCCATGTCCACATGTTTACAGTTTCACGTCAAAATTGCCTCTATCCGAGAGGGCAGGAGGTCCATCTCCTTTTGGGGGTTACCTCTCTGGGACCTTTCCGACTTGCACGTCAGGGTGTTACTCCACCAGTCGATCTCCCTTTCGCACTCCCTGATGGTCCTGAGCGTCTCAACCTCCTCCTTAAGTTTGACGACCACGTCGAGCAGGTCTTGCACCTGCTCACACCTCACACAGGTGGAGTGCTGGCCTCCCTCCCCCAGCAGCAGGCTCTGGCACTCCCTGCAGAGACCTGAACAGCCACCGTTCGGGACAGAGCCTCAGTCTGCGTAGCCACAGCCTGTTAGAGACAAGCTCTCCTCCTGGAGACGCCCATGGTCGTCAGCAGTCTGGGGCGCTGGTAATAAGCTAGAGGGGCTGACAAGCAACAAGTGCTCTCTGCACCCTGCTGCACAAGCTACCACACCTGCTGCTGCAGCACAGTGTGGGTGGGACTCACCTGCTACACAAGCTGGTTGCTCCTCCCTGCACCTGGTGACTAGTCGCTGCCCTCCCAAAGGCTTTTTCAAGGCAAGGGGAGGGGGTGTGGTCGCCGTCACCGTGGGAACGCCCCCGCCACGTCAGCCGCTCTCTCGCAATGGCTGCCGGGGCTTTGGCGATCGGGACCCGCCGGGAATCACGCTGTCCCTGTACGTTTCCCTCTGAGCTTCCTGATCTCGGCTGAACCTCGTGGTCGGCTGAACCCCGCCGGCTCCGGCTCTCGCTGGGCTGGCTCCGATCAGCTGACTGAATGCTAGTATCGAGTTTCAGCCGCTTTTAAACCTCCCGCGTCACCGTGGGAACGCCCCCCGCCACGTCAGCCGCTCTCTCGCAATGGCTGCCGGGGCTTTGGCGATCGGGACCCGCCGGGAATCACGCTGTCCCTGTACGTTTCCCTCTGAGCTTCCTAATCTCGGCTGAACCTCGTGGTCGGTTGAACCCCGCCGGCTCCGGCTCTCGCTGGGCTGGCTCCGATCAGTTCCCTTCAAAATTTGGGAAATCCCGGTGAAACTTTTGAAATTCTCAGGAAATTTTCCAAATCCCCGACAAAATGGTGACACTTTCACATCAAAATCTCTAAAACTCCAGTGGAGATTCTTAAAATCAATGTTGACATGTTTGGAGTTCCCTTCAAAATGTTGGAAATCCCGGGGAAACTTTGGAAATTCTCAGGAAATTTCAAAATCCCCGACAAAGTTTTGAAACTTTCACATCAAAATCTCTAAAATTCCACTTGAAATTTTTTCAAAGTCCCTTAAAAATTTTCCAATTTTCATCCCAATTCTTCCTATTCCCATTGAAACTTTTCAAATACCTCTCAACATTGTTGAAATTCTCTTGAAGCTTTTAAAATTGTCTCTAGAATTTTCAAAATCTACCTCAACATGTTTACAATTTCACGTGAAAATTGCTAAAATTCCAGTTGAAGTTTTTTCAAAGTCCCTGAAAAACTTTCCAATTTTCGTCCCAATTCTTCCCATTCCCATTGAAACTTTTCAAATCCCTCTCAACATTGTTGAAATGCTGTTGAAAGTTTTAAACTTCTCTCTGGAATTTTCAAAATCCACCTCAACATGTTTACAATTTCACATCAAAATTGCTAAAATTCCTGTTGAAATTTTTTCAAAGTCCCTGAAAAATTTTCCAATTTTTGTCCCAATTCTTCCCATTCCCATTGAAACTTTTCAAATCCCTCTCCAAATTGTTGAAATTCTCTTGAAGCTTTTAAAATTCTCTCGAGAATTTTCAAAATCCATGTCCACATGTTTACAATTTCACGTCAAAAAATGGCTAAAATTCCAGTTGAAATTTTTTCAAAGTCCCTTAAAAATTTTCCAATTTTTGTCCCAATTCTTCCCATTCCCATTGAAACTTTTCAAATCCCTCTCAAAATTGTTGAAATTCTCTTGAAGCTTTTAAAATTCTCTCTAGAATTTTCAAAATCCATGTCCACATGTTTACAATTTCACATAAAAAAATGGCTAAAATTCCAGTGGAAATTTTTTCAAAGTCCCTTAAAAATTTTCCAATTTCTGTCCCAATTCTTCCCATTCCCATTGAAACTTTTCAAATCCCTCTCAAAATTGTTGAAATTCTCTTGAAGCCCTTAAAATTCTCTCTAGAATTTTCAAAATCCATGTCCACATGTTTACAATTTCACGTCAAAAAATGGCTAAAATTCCAGTTCAAATTTTTTCAAAGTCCCTTGAAAATTTTCCAATTTTTGTCCCAATTCTTCCCATTCCCATTGAAACTTTTCAAATCCCTCTCAAAATTGTTGAAATTCTCTTGAAGCTTTTAAAATTCTCTCCAGAATTTTCAAAATCCATGTCCACATGTTTACAATTTCACGTCAAAAAATGGCTAAAATTCCAGTTGAAATTTTTTCAAAGTCCCTTCAAAATTTTCCAATTTTCGTCCCAAATCTTCCCATTCCCATTGAAACTTTTCAAATCCCTCTCAACATTGTTGGAATCCTGTTGAAAGTTTGAAACTTCTCTCAAGAATGTTCCAAATCCACCTCAACATGTTTACAATTTCACGTCAAAATGGCTAAAATTCCAGTTGAAATTTTTTCAAAGTCCCTTCAGAATTTTCCAATTTTCGTCCCAATTCTTCCCATTCCCAATGAAACTTTTCAAATCCCTCTCAACGTTGTTGATATCCTGTTGAAGCTTTTAAAATTCTCTCTAGAATTTTCCAAATCCATGTCCACATGTTTACAGTTTCACGTCAAAATTGCCTCTATCCGAGAGGGCAGGAGGTCCATCTCCTTTTGGGGGTTACCTCTCTGGGACCTTTCCGACTTGCACGTCAGGGTGTTACTCCACCAGTCGATCTCCCTTTCGCACTCCCTGATGGTCCTGAGCGTCTCAACCTCCTCCTTAAGTTTGACGACCACGTCGAGCAGGTCTTGCACCTGCTCACACCTCACACAGGTGGAGTGCTGGCCTCCCTCCCCCAGCAGCAGGCTCTGGCACTCCCTGCAGAGACCTGAACAGCCACCGTTCGGGACAGAGCCTCAGTCTGCGTAGCCACAGCCTGTTAGAGACAAGCTCTCCTCCTGGAGACGCCCATGGTCGTCAGCAGTCTGGGGCGCTGGTAATAAGCTAGAGGGGCTGACAAGCAACAAGTGCTCTCTGCACCCTGCTGCACAAGCTACCACACCTGCTGCTGCAGCACAGTGTGGGTGGGACTCACCTGCTACACAAGCTGGTTGCTCCTCCCTGCACCTGGTGACTAGTCGCTGCCCTCCCAAAGGCTTTTTCAAGGCAAGGGGAGGGGGTGTGGTCGCCGTCACCGTGGGAACGCCCCCGCCACGTCAGCCGCTCTGTCGCAATGGCTGCCGGGGCTTTGGCGATCGGGACCCGCCGGGAATCACGCTGTCCCTGTACGTTTCCCTCTGAGCTTCCTGATCTCGGCTGAACCTCGTGGTCGGCTGAACCCCGCCGGCTCCGGCTCTCGCTGGGCTGGCTCCGATCAGCTGACTGAATGCTAGTATCGAGTTTCAGCCGCTTTTAAACCTCCCGCGTCACCGTGGGAACGCCCCCCGCCACGTCAGCCGCTCTCTCGCAATGGCTGCCGGGGCTTTGGCGATCGGGACCCGCCGGGAATCACGCTGTCCCTGTACGTTTCCCTCTGAGCTTCCTAATCTCGGCTGAACCTCGTGGTCGGTTGAACCCCGCCGGCTCCGGCTCTCGCTGGGCTGGCTCCGATCAGTTCCCTTCAAAATTTGGGAAATCCCGGTGAAACTTTTGAAATTCTCAGGAAATTTTCCAAATCCCCGACAAAATGGTGACACTTTCACATCAAAATCTCTAAAACTCCAGTGGAGATTCTTAAAATCAATGTTGACATGTTTGGAGTTCCCTTCAAAATGTTGGAAATCCCGGGGAAACTTTGGAAATTCTCAGGAAATTTCAAAATCCCCGACAAAGTTTTGAAACTTTCACATCAAAATCTCTAAAATTCCACTTGAAATTTTTTCAAAGTCCCTTAAAAATTTTCCAATTTTCGTCCCAATTCTTCCTATTCCCATTGAAACTTTTCAAATACCTCTCAACATTGTTGAAATTCTCTTGAAGCTTTTAAAATTGTCTCTAGAATTTTCAAAATCTACCTCAACATGTTTACAATTTCACGTGAAAATTGCTAAAATTCCAGTTGAAGTTTTTTCAAAGTCCCTGAAAAATTTTCCAATTTTCGTCCCAATTCTTCCCATTCCCATTGAAACTTTTCAAATCCCTCTCCAAATTGTTGAAATTCTCTTGAAGCTTTTAAAATTCTCTCGAGAATTTTCAAAATCCATGTCCACATGTTTACAATTTCACGTCAAAAAATGGCTAAAATTCCAGTTGAAATTTTTTCAAAGTCCCTTAAAAATTTTCCAATTTTTGTCCCAATTCTTCCCATTCCCATTGAAACTTTTCAAATCCCTCTCAAAATTGTTGAAATTCTCTTGAAGCTTTTAAAATTCTCTCTAGAATTTTCAAAATCCATGTCCACATGTTTACAATTTCACATAAAAAAATGGCTAAAATTCCAGTGGAAATTTTTTCAAAGTCCCTTAAAAATTTTCCAATTTCTGTCCCAATTCTTCCCATTCCCATTGAAACTTTTCAAATCCCTCTCAAAATTGTTGAAATTCTCTTGAAGCCCTTAAAATTCTCTCTAGAATTTTCAAAATCCATGTCCACATGTTTACAATTTCACGTCAAAAAATGGCTAAAATTCCAGTTCAAATTTTTTCAAAGTCCCTTGAAAATTTTCCAATTTTTGTCCCAATTCTTCCCATTCCCATTGAAACTTTTCAAATCCCTCTCAAAATTGTTGAAATTCTCTTGAAGCTTTTAAAATTCTCTCCAGAATTTTCAAAATCCATGTCCACATGTTTACAATTTCACATAAAAAAATGGCTAAAATTCCAGTGGAAATTTTTTCAAAGTCCCTTAAAAATTTTCCAATTTTGGTCCCAATTCTTCCCATTCCCATTGAAACTTTTCAAATCCCTCTCAAAATTGTTGAAATTCTCTTGAAGCTTTTAAAATGCTCTCTCTCTAGAATTTTCAAAATCCATGTCCACATGTTTACAATTTCACGTCAAAAAATGGCTAAAATTCCAGTTGAAATTTTTTCAAAGTCCCTTCAAAATTTTCCAATTTTTGTCCCAATTCTTCCCATTCCCATTGAAACTTTTCAAATCCCTCTCAAAATTGTTGAAATTCTCTTGAAGCTTTTAAAATTCTCTCTAGAATTTTCAAAATCCATGTCCACAGGTTTACAATTTCACGTCAAAAAATGGCTGAAATTCCAGTTGAAATTTTTTCAAAGTCCCTTAAAAATTTTCCAATTTTTGTCCCAATTCTTCCCATTCCCATTGAAACTTTTCCAATCCCTCTCAAAATTGTTGAAATTCTCTTGAAGCTTTTAAAATTCTCTCTAGAATTTTCAAAATCCACGTCCACATGTTTACAATTTCACGTCAAAAAATGGCTAAAATTCCAGTTGAAATTTTTTCAAAGTCCCTGAAAAATTTTCCAATTTTTGTCCCAATTCTTCCCATTCCCATTGAAACTTTTCAAATCCCTCTCAACGTTGTTGAAATCCTGTTGAAGCTTTTATAATTCTCTCTAGAATTTTCCAAATCCACCTCAACATGTTTACAATTTCACGTCAAAATTGCTAAAATTCCAGTTGAAATTTTTTCAAAGTCCCTTCAAAATTTTCCAATTTTCGTCCCAAATCTTCCCATTCCCATTGAAACTTTTCAAATCCCTCTCAACATTGTTGGAATCCTGTTGAAAGTTTGAAACTTCTCTCAAGAATGTTCCAAATCCACCTCAACATGTTTACAATTTCACGTCAAAATGGCTAAAATTCCAGTTGAAATTTTTTCAAAGTCCCTTCAGAATTTTCCAATTTTCGTCCCAATTCTTCCCATTCCCAATGAAACTTTTCAAATCCCTCTCAACGTTGTTGATATCCTGTTGAAGCTTTTAAAATTCTCTCTAGAATTTTCCAAATCCATGTCCACATGTTTACAGTTTCACGTCAAAATTGCCTCTATCCGAGAGGGCAGGAGGTCCATCTCCTTTTGGGGGTTACCTCTCTGGGACCTTTCCGACTTGCACGTCAGGGTGTTACTCCACCAGTCGATCTCCCTTTCGCACTCCCTGATGGTCCTGAGCGTCTCAACCTCCTCCTTAAGTTTGACGACCACGTCGAGCAGGTCTTGCACCTGCTCACACCTCACACAGGTGGAGTGCTGGCCTCCCTCCCCCAGCAGCAGGCTCTGGCACTCCCTGCAGAGACCTGAACAGCCACCGTTCGGGACAGAGCCTCAGTCTGCGTAGCCACAGCCTGTTAGAGACAAGCTCTCCTCCTGGAGACGCCCATGGTCGTCAGCAGTCTGGGGCGCTGGTAATAAGCTAGAGGGGCTGACAAGCAACAAGTGCTCTCTGCACCCTGCTGCACAAGCTACCACACCTGCTGCTGCAGCACAGTGTGGGTGGGACTCACCTGCTACACAAGCTGGTTGCTCCTCCCTGCACCTGGTGACTAGTCGCTGCCCTCCCAAAGGCTTTTTCAAGGCAAGGGGAGGGGGTGTGGTCGCCGTCACCGTGGGAACGCCCCCGCCACGTCAGCCGCTCTGTCGCAATGGCTGCCGGGGCTTTGGCGATCGGGACCCGCCGGGAATCACGCTGTCCCTGTACGTTTCCCTCTGAGCTTCCTGATCTCGGCTGAACCTCGTGGTCGGCTGAACCCCGCCGGCTCCGGCTCTCGCTGGGCTGGCTCCGATCAGCTGACTGAATGCTAGTATCGAGTTTCAGCCGCTTTTAAACCTCCCGCGTCACCGTGGGAACGCCCCCCGCCACGTCAGCCGCTCTCTCGCAATGGCTGCCGGGGCTTTGGCGATCGGGACCCGCCGGGAATCACGCTGTCCCTGTACGTTTCCCTCTGAGCTTCCTAATCTCGGCTGAACCTCGTGGTCGGTTGAACCCCGCCGGCTCCGGCTCTCGCTGGGCTGGCTCCGATCAGTTCCCTTCAAAATTTGGGAAATCCCGGTGAAACTTTTGAAATTCTCAGGAAATTTTCCAAATCCCCGACAAAATGGTGACACTTTCACATCAAAATCTCTAAAACTCCAGTGGAGATTCTTAAAATCAATGTTGACATGTTTGGAGTTCCCTTCAAAATGTTGGAAATCCCGGGGAAACTTTGGAAATTCTCAGGAAATTTCAAAATCCCCGACAAAGTTTTGAAACTTTCACATCAAAATCTCTAAAATTCCACTTGAAATTTTTTCAAAGTCCCTTAAAAATTTTCCAATTTTCGTCCCAATTCTTCCTATTCCCATTGAAACTTTTCAAATACCTCTCAACATTGTTGAAATTCTCTTGAAGCTTTTAAAATTGTCTCTAGAATTTTCAAAATCTACCTCAACATGTTTACAATTTCACGTGAAAATTGCTAAAATTCCAGTTGAAGTTTTTTCAAAGTCCCTGAAAAACTTTCCAATTTTCGTCCCAATTCTTCCCATTCCCATTGAAACTTTTCAAATCCCTCTCAACATTGTTGAAATGCTGTTGAAAGTTTTAAACTTCTCTCTGGAATTTTCAAAATCCACCTCAACATGTTTACAATTTCACATCAAAATTGCTAAAATTCCTGTTGAAATTTTTTCAAAGTCCCTGAAAAATTTTCCAATTTTTGTCCCAATTCTTCCCATTCCCATTGAAACTTTTCAAATCCCTCTCCAAATTGTTGAAATTCTCTTGAAGCTTTTAAAATTCTCTCGAGAATTTTCAAAATCCATGTCCACATGTTTACAATTTCACGTCAAAAAATGGCTAAAATTCCAGTTGAAATTTTTTCAAAGTCCCTTAAAAATTTTCCAATTTTTGTCCCAATTCTTCCCATTCCCATTGAAACTTTTCAAATCCCTCTCAAAATTGTTGAAATTCTCTTGAAGCTTTTAAAATTCTCTCTAGAATTTTCAAAATCCATGTCCACATGTTTACAATTTCACATAAAAAAATGGCTAAAATTCCCGTGGAAATTTTTTCAAAGTCCCTTAAAAATTTTCCAATTTCTGTCCCAATTCTTCCCATTCCCATTGAAACTTTTCAAATCCCTCTCAAAATTGTTGAAATTCTCTTGAAGCCCTTAAAATTCTCTCTAGAATTTTCAAAATCCATGTCCACATGTTTACAATTTCACGTCAAAAAATGGCTAAAATTCCAGTTCAAATTTTTTCAAAGTCCCTTGAAAATTTTCCAATTTTTGTCCCAATTCTTCCCATTCCCATTGAAACTTTTCAAATCCCTCTCAAAATTGTTGAAATTCTCTTGAAGCTTTTAAAATTCTCTCCAGAATTTTCAAAATCCATGTCCACATGTTTACAATTTCACATAAAAAAATGGCTAAAATTCCAGTTGAAATTTTTTCAAAGTCCCTTAAAAATTTTCCAATTTTGGTCCCAATTCTTCCCATTCCCATTGAAACTTTTCAAATCCCTCTCAAAATTGTTGAAATTCTCTTGAAGCTTTTAAAATGCTCTCTCTCTAGAATTTTCAAAATCCATGTCCACATGTTTACAATTTCACGTCAAAAAATGGCTAAAATTCCAGTTGAAATTTTTTCAAAGTCCCTTCAAAATTTTCCAATTTTTGTCCCAATTCTTCCCATTCCCATTGAAACTTTTCAAATCCCTCTCAAAATTGTTGAAATTCTCTTGAAGCTTTTAAAATTCTCTCTAGAATTTTCAAAATCCATGTCCACAGGTTTACAATTTCACGTCAAAAAATGGCTGAAATTCCAGTTGAAATTTTTTCAAAGTCCCTTAAAAATTTTCCAATTTTTGTCCCAATTCTTCCCATTCCCATTGAAACTTTTCCAATCCCTCTCAAAATTGTTGAAATTCTCTTGAAGCTTTTAAAATTCTCTCTAGAATTTTCAAAATCCACGTCCACATGTTTACAATTTCACGTCAAAAAATGGCTAAAATTCCAGTTGAAATTTTTTCAAAGTCCCTGAAAAATTTTCCAATTTTTGTCCCAATTCTTCCCATTCCCATTGAAACTTTTCAAATCCCTCTCAACGTTGTTGAAATCCTGTTGAAGCTTTTATAATTCTCTCTAGAATTTTCCAAATCCACCTCAACATGTTTACAATTTCACGTCAAAATTGCTAAAATTCCAGTTGAAATTTTTTCAAAGTCCCTTCAAAATTTTCCAATTTTCGTCCCAAATCTTCCCATTCCCATTGAAACTTTTCAAATCCCTCTCAACATTGTTGGAATCCTGTTGAAAGTTTGAAACTTCTCTCAAGAATGTTCCAAATCCACCTCAACATGTTTACAATTTCACGTCAAAATGGCTAAAATTCCAGTTGAAATTTTTTCAAAGTCCCTTCAGAATTTTCCAATTTTCGTCCCAATTCTTCCCATTCCCAATGAAACTTTTCAAATCCCTCTCAACGTTGTTGATATCCTGTTGAAGCTTTTAAAATTCTCTCTAGAATTTTCCAAATCCATGTCCACATGTTTACAGTTTCACGTCAAAATTGCCTCTATCCGAGAGGGCAGGAGGTCCATCTCCTTTTGGGGGTTACCTCTCTGGGACCTTTCCGACTTGCACGTCAGGGTGTTACTCCACCAGTCGATCTCCCTTTCGCACTCCCTGATGGTCCTGAGCGTCTCAACCTCCTCCTTAAGTTTGACGACCACGTCGAGCAGGTCTTGCACCTGCTCACACCTCACACAGGTGGAGTGCTGGCCTCCCTCCCCCAGCAGCAGGCTCTGGCACTCCCTGCAGAGACCTGAACAGCCACCGTTCGGGACAGAGCCTCAGTCTGCGTAGCCACAGCCTGTTAGAGACAAGCTCTCCTCCTGGAGACGCCCATGGTCGTCAGCAGTCTGGGGCGCTGGTAATAAGCTAGAGGGGCTGACAAGCAACAAGTGCTCTCTGCACCCTGCTGCACAAGCTACCACACCTGCTGCTGCAGCACAGTGTGGGTGGGACTCACCTGCTACACAAGCTGGTTGCTCCTCCCTGCACCTGGTGACTAGTCGCTGCCCTCCCAAAGGCTTTTTCAAGGCAAGGGGAGGGGGTGTGGTCGCCGTCACCGTGGGAACGCCCCCGCCACGTCAGCCGCTCTCTCGCAATGGCTGCCGGGGCTTTGGCGATCGGGACCCGCCGGGAATCACGCTGTCCCTGTACGTTTCCCTCTGAGCTTCCTGATCTCGGCTGAACCTCGTGGTCGGCTGAACCCCGCCGGCTCCGGCTCTCGCTGGGCTGGCTCCGATCAGCTGACTGAATGCTAGTATCGAGTTTCAGCCGCTTTTAAACCTCCCGCGTCACCGTGGGAACGCCCCCCGCCACGTCAGCCGCTCTCTCGCAATGGCTGCCGGGGCTTTGGCGATCGGGACCCGCCGGGAATCACGCTGTCCCTGTACGTTTCCCTCTGAGCTTCCTAATCTCGGCTGAACCTCGTGGTCGGTTGAACCCCGCCGGCTCCGGCTCTCGCTGGGCTGGCTCCGATCAGTTCCCTTCAAAATTTGGGAAATCCCGGTGAAACTTTTGAAATTCTCAGGAAATTTTCCAAATCCCCGACAAAATGGTGACACTTTCACATCAAAATCTCTAAAACTCCAGTGGAGATTCTTAAAATCAATGTTGACATGTTTGGAGTTCCCTTCAAAATGTTGGAAATCCCGGGGAAACTTTGGAAATTCTCAGGAAATTTCAAAATCCCCGACAAAGTTTTGAAACTTTCACATCAAAATCTCTAAAATTCCACTTGAAATTTTTTCAAAGTCCCTTAAAAATTTTCCAATTTTCGTCCCAATTCTTCCCATTCCCATTGAAACTTTTCAAATCCCTCTCAACATTGTTGAAATTCTCTTGAAGCTTTTAAAATTGTCTCTAGAATTTTCAAAATCTACCTCAACATGTTTACAATTTCACGTGAAAATTGCTAAAATTCCAGTTGAAGTTTTTTCAAAGTCCCTGAAAAACTTTCCAATTTTCGTCCCAATTCTTCCCATTCCCATTGAAACTTTTCAAATCCCTCTCAACATTGTTGAAATGCTGTTGAAAGTTTTAAACTTCTCTCTGGAATTTTCAAAATCCACCTCAACATGTTTACAATTTCACGTCAAAATTGCTAAAATTCCAGTTGAAATTTTTTCAAGGTCCCTTAAAAATTTTCCAATTTTCGTCCCAATTCTTCCCATTCCCATTGAAACTTTTCAAATCCCTCTCAAAATGGTTGAAACCCTGATGAAGCTTTTAAAATTCTCTCTAGAATTTTCAAAATCCACATCAACATGTTTACAATTTCACATCAAAATTGCTAAAATTCCAGTTGAAATTTTTTCAAAGTCCCTGAAAAATTTTCCAATTTTCGTCCCAATTCTTCCCATTCCCATTGAAACTTTTCAAATCCCTCTCAACATTGTTGAAATCCTGTTGAAAGTTTCAAACTTCTCTCTAGAACTTTCCAAATACACCTCAACATGTTTACAATTTCACGTCAAAAAATGGCTAAAATTCCAGTTGAAATTTTTTCAAAGTCCCTTAAAAATTTTCCAATTTTTGTCCCAATTCTTCCCATTCCCATTGAAACTTTTCAAATCCCTCTCAAAATTGTTGAAATTCTGTTGAGGCTTTTTAAATTCTCTCGAGAATTTTCAAAATCCATGTCCACATGTTTACAATTTCACGTCAAAAAATGGCTAAAATTCCAGTGGAAATTTTTTCAAAGTCCCTGAAAAATTTTCCAATTTTCGTCCCAATTCTTCCCATTCCCATTGAAACTTTTCAAATCCCTCTCAAAATTGTTGAAATTCTCTTGAAGCTTTTAAAATTCTCTCTAGAATTTTCAAAATCCATGTCCACATGTTTACAATTTCACATAAAAAAATGGCTAAAATTCCAGTGGAAATTTTTTCAAAGTCCCTTGAAAATTTTCCAATTTCTGTCCCAATTCTTCCCATTCCCATTGAAACTTTTCAAATCCCTCTCAAAATTGTTGAAATTCTCTTGAAGCCCTTAAAATTCTCTCTAGAATTTTCAAAATCCATGTCCACATGTTTACAATTTCACGTCAAAAAATGGCTAAAATTCCAGTTGAAATTTTTTCAAAGTCCCTTAAAAATTTTCCAATTTTTGTCCCAATTCTTCCCATTCCCATTGAAACTTTTCAAATCCCTCTCCAAATTGTTGAAATTCTCTTGAAGCTTTTAAAATTCTCTCTAGAATTTTCAAAATCCACTTCCACATGTTTACAATTTCACGTCAAAAAATGGCTAAAATTCCAGTTGAAATTTTTTCAAAGTCCCTTCAAAATTTTCCAATTTTTGTCCCAATTCTTCCCATTCCCATTGAAACTTTTCAAATCCCTCTCAAAATTGTTGAAATTCTCTTGAAGCTTTTAAAATTCTCTCTAGAATTTTCAAAATCCATGTCCACATGTTTACAATTTCACGTCAAAAAATGGCTAAAATTCCAGTTGAATTTTTTTCAAAGTCCCTTAAAAATTTTCCAATTTTTTTCCCAATTCTTCCCATTCCCATTGAAACTTTTCAAATCCCTCTCAAAATTGTTGAAATTCTCTTGAAGCTTTTAAAATTCTCTCTAGAATTTTCAAAATCCATGTCCACAGGTTTACAAATTCACGTCAAAAAATGGCTAAAATTCCAGTTGAAATGTTTTCAAAGTCCCTTAAAAATTTTCCAATTTTCGTCCCAATTCTTCCCTTTCCCATTGAAACTTTTCAAATCCCTCTCAAAATTGTTGAAATTATGTTGAAGCTTTTAAAATTCTCTCTAGAATTTTCAAAATCTACCTCAACATGTTTACAATTTCACGTGAAAATTGCTAAAATTCCAGTTGAAATTTTTTCAAAGTCCCTGAAAAACTTTCCAATTTTCGTCCCAATTCTTCCCATTCCCATTGAAACTTTTCAAATCCCTCTCAACATTGTTGAAATCCTGTTAAAGCTTTTAAAATTCTCTCTAGAATTTTCAAAATCCATGTCCACATGTTTACAATTTCACGTCAAAATGGCTAAAATTCCAGTTGAAATTTTTTCAAAGTCCCTTCAGAATTTTCCAATTTTCGTCCCAATTCTTCCCATTCCCAATGAAACTTTTCAAATCCCTCTCAACGTTGTTGATATCCTGTTGAAGCTTTTAAAATTCTCTCTAGAATTTTCCAAATCCATGTCCACATGTTTACAGTTTCACGTCAAAATTGCCTCTATCCGAGAGGGCAGGAGGTCCATCTCCTTTTGGGGGTTACCTCTCTGGGACCTTTCCGACTTGCACGTCAGGGTGTTACTCCACCAGTCGATCTCCCTTTCGCACTCCCTGATGGTCCTGAGCGTCTCAACCTCCTCCTTAAGTTTGACGACCACGTCGAGCAGGTCTTGCACCTGCTCACACCTCACACAGGTGGAGTGCTGGCCTCCCTCCCCCAGCAGCAGGCTCTGGCACTCCCTGCAGAGACCTGAACAGCCACCGTTCGGGACAGAGCCTCAGTCTGCGTAGCCACAGCCTGTTAGAGACAAGCTCTCCTCCTGGAGACGCCCATGGGCGTCAGCAGTCTGGGGCGCTGGTAATAAGCTAGAGGGGCTGACAAGCAACAAGTGCTCTCTGCACCCTACTGCACAAGCTACCACACCTGCTGCTGCAGCACAGTGTGGGTGGGACTCACCTGCTACACAAGCTGGTTGCTCCTCCCTGCACCTGGTGACGAGTCGCTGCCCTCCCAAAGGCTTTTTCAAGGCAAGGGGAGGGGGTGTGGTCGCCGTCACCGTGGGAACGCCCCCGCCACGTCAGCCGCTCTCTCGCAATGGCTGCCGGGGCTTTGGCGATCGGGACCCGCCGGGAATCGCGCTGTCCCTGTACGTTTCCCTCTGAGCTTCCTGATCTCGGCTGAACCTCGTGGTCGGCTGAACCCCGCCGGCTCCGGCTCTCGCTGGGCTGGCTCCGATCAGCTGACTGAATGCTAGTATCGAGTTTCAGCCGCTTTTAAACCTCCCGCGTCACCGTGGGAACGCCCCCCGCCACGTCAGCCGCTCTCTCGCAATGGCTGCCGGGGCTTTGGCGATCGGGACCCGCCGGGAATCACGCTGTCCCTGTACGTTTCCCTCTGAGCTTCCTGATCTCGGCTGAACCTCGTGGTCGGTTGAACCCTGCCGGCTCCGGCTCTCGCTGGGCTGGCTCCGATCAGTTCCCTTCAAAATTTGGGAAATCCCGGTGAAACTTTTGAAATTCTCAGGAAATTTTCCAAATCCCCGACAAAATGGTGACACTTTCACATCAAAATCTCTAAAACTCCAGTGGAGATTCTTAAAATCAATGTTGACATGTTTGGAGTTCCCTTCAAAATGTTGGAAATCCCGGGGAAACTTTGGAAATTCTCAGGAAATTTCAAAATCCCCGACAAAATTTTGAAACTTTCACATCAAAATCTCTAAAATTCCACTTGAAATTTTTTCAAAGTCCCTTCAAAATTTTCCAATTTTCGTCCCAATTCTTCCCATTCCCATTGAAACTTTTCAAATCCCTCTCAACATTGTTGAAATTCTCTTGAAGCTTTTAAAATTGTCTCTAGAATTTTCAAAATCTACCTCAACATGTTTACAATTTCACGTGAAAATTGCTAAAATTCCAGTTGAAATTTTTTCAAAGTCCCTGAAAAACTTTCCAATTTTCGTCCCAATTCTTCCCATTCCCATTGAAACTTTTCAAATCCCTCTCAACATTGTTGAAATCCTGTTAAAGCTTTTAAAATTCTCTCTAGAATTTTCAAAATCCATGTCCACATGTTTACAATTTCACGTCAAAAAATGGCTAAAATTCCAGTTGAAATTTTTTCAAAGTCCCTGAAAAACTTTCCAATTTTTGTCCCAATTCTTCCCATTCCCATTGAAACTTTTCAAATCCCTCTCAAAATTGTTGAAATTCTCTTGAAGCTTTTAAAATTCTCTCGAGAATTTTCAAAATCCATGTCCACATGTTTACAATTTCACGTCAAAAAATGGCTAAAATTCCAGTGGAAATTTTTTCAAAGTCCCTTCAAAATTTTCCAATTTTTGTCCCAATTCTTCCCATTCCCATTGAAACTTTTCAAATCCCTCTCCAAATTGTTGAAATTCTCTTGAAGCTTTTAAAATTCTCTCTAGCATTTTCAAAATCCATGTCCACATGTTTACAATTTCACGTCAAAGAATGGCTAAAATTCCAGTTGAAATGTTTTCAAAGTCCCTTAAAAATTTTCCAATTTTTGTCCCAATTCTTCCCATTCCCATTGAAACTTTTCAAATCCCTCTCAAAATTGTTGAAATTCTGTTGAGGCTTTTTAAATTCTCTCTAGAATTTTCAAAATGCATGTCCACATGTTTACAATTTCACGTCAAAAAATGGCTAAAATTCCAGTTGAAATGTTTTCAAAGTCCCTTAAAAATTTTCCAATTTTTGTCCCAATTCTTCCCATTCCCATTGAAACTTTTCAAATCCCTCTCAAAATTGTTGAAATTCTCTTGAAGCTTTTAAAATTCTCTCGAGAATTTTCAAAATCCATGTCCACATGTTTACAATTTCACGTCAAAAAATGGCTAAAATTCCAGTTGAAATTTTTTCAAAGTCCCTGAAAAATTTTCCAATTTTTGTCCCAATTCTTCCCATTCCCATTGAAACTTTTCAAATCCCTCTCCAAATTGTTGAAATTCTGTCGAAGCTTTTAAAATTCTCTCTAGAATTTTCAAAATCCATGTCCACATGTTTACAATTTCACGTCAAAAAATGGCTAAAATTCCAGTTGAAATTTTTTCAAAGTCCCTGAAAAACTTTCCAATTTTTGTCCCAATTCTTCCCATTCCCATTGAAACTTTTCAAATCCCTCTCAAAATTGTTGAAATTCTCTTGAAGCTTTTAAAATTCTCTCGAGAATTTTCAAAATCTACCTCAACATGTTTACAATTTCACGTGAAAATTGCTAAAATTCCAGTTGAAATTTTTTCAAAGTCCCTGAAAAACTTTCCAATTTTCGTCCCAATTCTTCCCATTCCCATTGAAACTTTTCAAATCCCTCTCAACATTGTTGAAATCCTGTTAAAGCTTTTAAAATTCTCTCTAGAATTTTCAAAATCCATGTCCACATGTTTACAATTTCACGTCAAAAAATGGCTAAAATTCCAGTTGAAATTTTTTCAAAGTCCCTGAAAAACTTTCCAATTTTTGTCCCAATTCTTCCCATTCCCATTGAAACTTTTCAAATCCCTCTCAAAATTGTTGAAATTCTCTTGAAGCTTTTAAAATTCTCTCGAGAATTTTCAAAATCCATGTCCACATGTTTACAATTTCACGTCAAAAAATGGCTAAAATTCCAGTGGAAATTTTTTCAAAGTCCCTTCAAAATTTTCCAATTTTTGTCCCAATTCTTCCCATTCCCATTGAAACTTTTCAAATCCCTCTCCAAATTGTTGAAATTCTCTTGAAGCTTTTAAAATTCTCTCTAGCATTTTCAAAATCCATGTCCACATGTTTACAATTTCACGTCAAAGAATGGCTAAAATTCCAGTTGAAATGTTTTCAAAGTCCCTTAAAAATTTTCCAATTTTTGTCCCAATTCTTCCCATTCCCATTGAAACTTTTCAAATCCCTCTCAAAATTGTTGAAATTCTGTTGAGGCTTTTTAAATTCTCTCTAGAATTTTCAAAATGCATGTCCACATGTTTACAATTTCACGTCAAAAAATGGCTAAAATTCCAGTTGAAATGTTTTCAAAGTCCCTTAAAAATTTTCCAATTTTTGTCCCAATTCTTCCCATTCCCATTGAAACTTTTCAAATCCCTCTCAAAATTGTTGAAATTCTCTTGAAGCTTTTAAAATTCTCTCGAGAATTTTCAAAATCCATGTCCACATGTTTACAATTTCACGTCAAAAAATGGCTAAAATTCCAGTTGAAATTTTTTCAAAGTCCCTGAAAAATTTTCCAATTTTTGTCCCAATTCTTCCCATTCCCATTGAAACTTTTCAAATCCCTCTCCAAATTGTTGAAATTCTCTTGAAGCTTTTAAAATTCTCTCTAGAATTTTCAAAATCCATGTCCACAGGTTTACAATTTCACGTCAAAAAATGGCTAAAATTCCAGTTGAAATTTTTTCAAAGTCCCTTAAAAATTTTCCAAATTTTTCCCAATTCTTCCCATTCCCATTGAAACTTTTCAAATCCCTCTCAACGTTGTTGAAATCCTGTTGAAGCTTTTATAATTCTCTCTAGAATTTTCCAAATCCACCTCAACATGTTTACAATTTCACGTCAAAATTGCTAAAATTCCAGTTGAAATTTTTTCAAAGTCCCTTCAAAATTTTCCAATTTTCGTCCCAAATCTTCCCATTCCCATTGAAACTTTTCAAATCCCTCTCAACATTGTTGGAATCCTGTTGAAAGTTTGAAACTTCTCTCAAGAATGTTCCAAATCCACCTCAACATGTTTACAATTTCACGTCAAAATGGCTAAAATTCCAGTTGAAATGTTTTCAAAGTCCCTTAAAAATTTTCCAATTTTTGTCCCAATTCTTCCCATTCCCAATGAAACTTTTCAAATCCCTCTCAACGTTGTTGATATCCTGTTGAAGCTTTTAAAATTCTCTCTAGAATTTTCCAAATCCATGTCCACATGTTTACAGTTTCACGTCAAAATTGCCTCTATCCGAGAGGGCAGGAGGTCCATCTCCTTTTGGGGGTTACCTCTCTGGGACCTTTCCGACTTGCACGTCAGGGTGTTACTCCACCAGTCGATCTCCCTTTCGCACTCCCTGATGGTCCTGAGCGTCTCAACCTCCTCCTTAAGTTTGACGACCACGTCGAGCAGGTCTTGCACCTGCTCACACCTCACACAGGTGGAGTGCTGGCCTCCCTCCCCCAGCAGCAGGCTCTGGCACTCCCTGCAGAGACCTGAACAGCCACCGTTCGGGACAGAGCCTCAGTCTGCGTAGCCACAGCCTGTTAGAGACAAGCTCTCCTCCTGGAGACGCCCATGGTCGTCAGCAGTCTGGGGCGCTGGTAATAAGCTAGAGGGGCTGACAAGCAACAAGTGCTCTCTGCACCCTACTGCACAAGCTACCACACCTGCTGCTGCAGCACAGTGTGGGTGGGACTCACCCGCTACACAAGCTGGTTGCTCCTCCCTGCACCTGGTGACGAGTCGCTGCCCTCCCAAAGGCTTTTTCAAGGCAAGGGGAGGGGGTGTGGTCGCCGTCACCGTGGGAACGCCCCCGCCACGTCAGCCGCTCTCTCGCAATGGCTGCCGGGGCTTTGGCGATCGGGACCCGCCGGGAATCGCGCTGTCCCTGTACGTTTCCCTCTGAGCTTCCTGATCTCGGCTGAACCTCGTGGTCGGCTGAACCCCGCCGGCTCCGGCTCTCGCTGGGCTGGCTCCGATCAGCTGACTGAATGCTAGTATCGAGTTTCAGCCGCTTTTAAACCTCCCGCGTCACCGTGGGAACGCCCCCCGCCACGTCAGCCGCTCTCTCGCAATGGCTGCCGGGGCTTTGGCGATCGGGACCCGCCGGGAATCACGCTGTCCCTGTACGTTTCCCTCTGAGCTTCCTGATCTCGGCTGAACCTCGTGGTCGGTTGAACCCTGCCGGCTCCGGCTCTCGCTGGGCTGGCTCCGATCAGTTCCCTTCAAAATTTGGGAAATCCCAGTGAAACTTTTGAAATTCTCAGGAAATTTTCCAAATCCCCGACAAAATGGTGACACTTTCACATCAAAATCTCTAAAACTCCAGTGGAGATTCTTAAATTCAATATTGACATGTTTGGAGTTCCCTTCAAAATGTTGGAAATCCCGGGGAAACTTTGGAAATTCTCAGGAAATTTCAAAATCCCCGACAAAATTTTGAAACTTTCACATCAAAATCTCTAAAATTCCACTTGAAATTTTTTCAAAGTCCCTTCAAAATTTTCCAATTTTCGTCCCAATTCTTCCCATTCCCATTGAAACTTTTCAAATCCCTCTCAACATTGTTGAAATTCTCTTGAAGCTTTTAAAATTCTCTCTAGAATTTTCAAAATCCATGTCCACATGTTTACAATTTCACGTCAAAAAATGGCTAAAATTCCAGTTGAAATTTTTTCAAAGTCCCTTAAAAATTTTCCAATTTTTGTCCCAATTCTTCCCATTCCCATTGAAACTTTTCAAATCCCTCTCAAAATTGTTGAAATTCTCTTGAAGCTTTTAAAATTCTCTCTAGCATTTTCAAAATCCATGTCCACATGTTTACAATTTCACGTCAAAAAATGGCTAAAATTCCAGTTGAAATTTTTTCAAAGTCCCTTAAAAATTTTCCATTTTTTGTCCCAATTCTTCCCATTCCCATTGAAACTTTTCAAATCCCTCTCAAAATTGTTGAAATTCTGTTGAGGCTTTTTAAATTCTCTCGAGAATTTTCAAAATCCATGTCCACATGTTTACAATTTCACGTCAAAAAATGGCTAAAATTCCAGTTGAAATTTTTTCAAAGTCCCTTCAAAATTTTCCAATTTTTGTCCCAATTCTTCCCATTCCCATTGAAACTTTTCAAATCCCTCTCAAAATTGTTGAAATTCTGTTGAAGCTTTTAAAATTCTCTCTAGAATTTTCAAAATCCATGTCCACATGTTTACAATTTCACGTCAAAAAATGGCTAAAATTCCAGTTGAAATTTTTTCAAAGTCCCTTAAAAATTTTCCAAATTTTTCCCAATTCTTCCCATTCCCATTGAAACTTTTCAAATCCCTCTCAACGTTGTTGAAATCCTGTTGAAGCTTTTATAATTCTCTCTAGAATTTTCCAAATCCACCTCAACATGTTTACAATTTCACGTCAAAATTGCTAAAATTCCAGTTGAAATTTTTTCAAAGTCCCTTCAAAATTTTCCAATTTTCGTCCCAAATCTTCCCATTCCCATTGAAACTTTTCAAATCCCTCTCAACATTGTTGGAATCCTGTTGAAAGTTTGAAACTTCTCTCAAGAATGTTCCAAATCCACCTCAACATGTTTACAATTTCACGTCAAAATGGCTAAAATTCCAGTTGAAATGTTTTCAAAGTCCCTTAAAAATTTTCCAATTTTTGTCCCAATTCTTCCCATTCCCAATGAAACTTTTCAAATCCCTCTCAACGTTGTTGATATCCTGTTGAAGCTTTTAAAATTCTCTCTAGAATTTTCCAAATCCATGTCCACATGTTTACAGTTTCACGTCAAAATTGCCTCTATCCGAGAGGGCAGGAGGTCCATCTCCTTTTGGGGGTTACCTCTCTGGGACCTTTCCGACTTGCACGTCAGGGTGTTACTCCACCAGTCGATCTCCCTTTCGCACTCCCTGATGGTCCTGAGCGTCTCAACCTCCTCCTTAAGTTTGACGACCACGTCGAGCAGGTCTTGCACCTGCTCACACCTCACACAGGTGGAGTGCTGGCCTCCCTCCCCCAGCAGCAGGCTCTGGCACTCCCTGCAGAGACCTGAACAGCCACCGTTCGGGACAGAGCCTCAGTCTGCGTAGCCACAGCCTGTTAGAGACAAGCTCTCCTCCTGGAGACGCCCATGGTCGTCAGCAGTCTGGGGCGCTGGTAATAAGCTAGAGGGGCTGACAAGCAACAAGTGCTCTCTGCACCCTACTGCACAAGCTACCACACCTGCTGCTGCAGCACAGTGTGGGTGGGACTCACCCGCTACACAAGCTGGTTGCTCCTCCCTGCACCTGGTGACGAGTCGCTGCCCTCCCAAAGGCTTTTTCAAGGCAAGGGGAGGGGGTGTGGTCGCCGTCACCGTGGGAACGCCCCCGCCACGTCAGCCGCTCTCTCGCAATGGCTGCCGGGGCTTTGGCGATCGGGACCCGCCGGGAATCGCGCTGTCCCTGTACGTTTCCCTCTGAGCTTCCTGATCTCGGCTGAACCTCGTGGTCGGCTGAACCCCGCTGGCTCCGGCTCTCGCTGGGCTGGCTCCGATCAGCTGACTGAATGCTAGTATCGAGTTTCAGCCGCTTTTAAACCTCCCGCGTCACCGTGGGAACGCCCCCCGCCACGTCAGCCGCTCTCTCGCAATGGCTGCCGGGGCTTTGGCGATCGGGACCCGCCGGGAATCACGCTGTCCCTGTACGTTTCCCTCTGAGCTTCCTGATCTCGGCTGAACCTCGTGGTCGGTTGAACCCTGCCGGCTCCGGCTCTCGCTGGGCTGGCTCCGATCAGTTCCCTTCAAAATTTGGGAAATCCCGGTGAAACTTTTGAAATTCTCAGGAAATTTTCCAAATCCCCGACAAAATGGTGACACTTTCACATCAAAATCTCTAAAACTCCAGTGGAGATTCTTAAATTCAATATTGACATGTTTGGAGTTCCCTTCAAAATGTTGGAAATCCCGGGGAAACTTTGGAAATTCTCAGGAAATTTCAAAATCCCCGACAAAATTTTGAAACTTTCACATCAAAATCTCTAAAATTCCACTTGAAATTTTTTCAAAGTCCCTTCAAAATTTTCCAATTTTCGTCCCAATTCTTCCCATTCCCATTGAAACTTTTCAAATCCCTCTCAACATTGTTGAAATTCTCTTGAAGCTTTTAAAATTGTCTCTAGAATTTTCAAAATCTACCTCAACATGTTTACAATTTCACGTGAAAATTGCTAAAATTCCAGTTGAAATTTTTTCAAAGTCCCTGAAAAACTTTCCAATTTTCATCCCAATTCTTCCCATTCCCATTGAAACTTTTCAAATCCCTCTCAACATTGTTGAAATCCTGTTAAAGCTTTTAAAATTCTCTCTAGAATTTTCAAAATCCATGTCCACATGTTTACAATTTCACGTCAAAAAATGGCTAAAATTCCAGTTGAAATTTTTTCAAAGTCCCTGAAAAATTTTCCAATTTTTGTCCCAATTCTTCCCATTCCCATTGAAACTTTTCAAATCCCTCTCAAAATTGTTGAAATTCTCTTGAAGCTTTTAAAATTCTCTCGAGAATTTTCAAAATCCATGTCCACATGTTTACAATTTCACGTCAAAAAATGGCTAAAATTCCAGTTGAAATTTTTTCAAAGTCCCTTCAAAATTTTCCAATTTTTGTCCCAATTCTTCCCATTCCCATTGAAACTTTTCAAATCCCTCTCAAAATTGTTGAAATTCTCTTGAAGCTTTTAAAATTCTCTCTAGCATTTTCAAAATCCATGTCCACATGTTTACAATTTCACGTCAAAAAATGGCTAAAATTCCAGTTGAAATTTTTTCAAAGTCCCTTAAAAATTTTCCAATTTTTGTCCCAATTCTTCCCATTCCCATTGAAACTTTTCAAATCCCTCTCAAAATTGTTGAAATTCTGTTGAGGCTTTTTAAATTCTCTCTAGAATTTTCAAAATCCATGTCCACATGTTTACAATTTCACGTCAAAAAATGGCTAAAATTCCAGTTGAAATTTTTTCAAAGTCCCTGAAAAATTTTCCAATTTTTGTCCCAATTCTTCCCATTCCCATTGAAACTTTTCAAATCCCTCTCAAAATTGTTGAAATTCTCTTGAAGCTTTTAAAATTCTCTCCAGAATTTTCAAAATCCATGTCCACATGTTTACAATTTCACGTCAAAAAATGGCTAAAATTCCAGTTGAAATTTTTTCAAAGTCCCTTCAAAATTTTCCAATTTTTGTCCCAATTCTTCCCATTCCCATTGAAACTTTTCAAATCCCTCTCAAAATTGTTGAAATTCTCTTGAAGCTTTTAAAATTCTCTCTAGAATTTTCAAAATCATTGTCCACATGTTTACAATTTCACGTCAAAAAATGGCTAAAATTCCAGTTGAAATTTTTTCAAAGTCCCTTCAAAATTTTCCAATTTTGGTCCCAATTCTTCCCATTCCCATTGAAACTTTTCAAATCCCTCTCAAAATTGTTGAAATTCTCTTGAAGCTTTTTAAATTCTCTCTAGAATTTTCAAAATCCATGTCCACATGTTTACAATTTCACGTCAAAAAATGGCTAAAATTCCAGTTGAAATTTTTTCAAAGTCCCTGAAAAATTTTCCAATTTTTGTCCCAATTCTTCCCATTCCCATTGAAACTTTTCAAATCCCTCTCAAAATTGTTGAAATTCTCTTGAAGCTTTTAAAATTCTCTCCAGAATTTTCAAAATCCATGTCCACATGTTTACAATTTCACGTCAAAAAATGGCTAAAATTCCAGTTGAAATTTTTTCAAAGTCCCTTCAAAATTTTCCAATTTTTGTCCCAATTCTTCCCATTCCCATTGAAACTTTTCAAATCCCTCTCAAAATTGTTGAAATTCTCTTGAAGCTTTTAAAATTCTCTCGAGAATTTTCAAAATCCATGTCCACATGTTTACAATTTCACGTCAAAAAATGGCTAAAATTCCAGTTGAAATTTTTTCAAAGTCCCTTCAAAATTTTCCAATTTTTGTCCCAATTCTTCCCATTCCCATTGAAACTTTTCAAATCCCTCTCAAAATTGTTGAAATTCTCTTGAAGCTTTTTAAATTCTCTCGAGAATTTTCAAAATCATTGTCCACATGTTTACAATTTCACGTCAAAAAATGGCTAAAATTCCAGTTGAAATTTTTTCAAAGTCCCTGAAAAATTTTCCAATTTTGGTCCCAATTCTTCCCATTCCCATTGAAACTTTTCAAATCCCTCTCCAAATTGTTGAAATTCTCTTGAAGCTTTTTAAATTCTCTCTAGAATTTTCAAAATCCATGTCCACATGTTTACAATTTCACGTCAAAAAATGGCTAAAATTCCAGTTGAAATTTTTTCAAAGTCCCTGAAAAATTTTCCAATTTTTGTCCCAATTCTTCCCATTCCCATTGAAACTTTTCAAATCCCTCTCCAAATTGTTGAAATTCTCTTGAAGCTTTTAAAATTCTCTCCAGAATTTTCAAAATCCATGTCCACATGTTTACAATTTCACGTCAAAAAATGGCTAAAATTCCAGTTGAAATTTTTTCAAAGTCCCTTAAAAATTTTCCAATTTTTGTCCCAATTCTTCCCATTCCCATTGAAACTTTTCAAATCCCTCTCAAAATTGTTGAAATTCTCTTGAAGCTTTTAAAATTCTCTCCAGAATTTTCAAAATCCATGTCCACATGTTTACAATTTCACGTCAAAAAATGGCTAAAATTCCAGTTGAAATTTTTTCAAAGTCCCTTAAAAATTTTCCAATTTTTGTCCCAATTCTTCCCATTCCCATTGAAACTTTTCAAATCCCTCTCAAAATTGTTGAAATTCTCTTGAAGCTTTTTAAATTCTCTCTAGAATTTTCAAAATCCATGTCCACATGTTTACAATTTCACGTCAAAAAATGGCTAAAATTCCAGTTGAAATTTTTTCAAAGTCCCTGAAAAATTTTCCAATTTTTGTCCCAATTCTTCCCATTCCCATTGAAACTTTTCAAATCCCTCTCAAAATTGTTGAAATTCTCTTGAAGCTTTTAAAATTCTCTCTCTAGAATTTTCAAAATCCATGTCCACATGTTTACAATTTCACGTCAAAAAATGGCTAAAATTCCAGTTGAAATTTTTTCAAAGTCCCTTAAAAATTTTCCAATTTTTGTCCCAATTCTTCCCATTCCCATTGAAACTTTTCAAATCCCTCTCAAAATTGTTGAAATTCTCTTGAAGCTTTTAAAATTCTCTCTAGAATTTTCAAAATCCATGTCCACATGTTTACAATTTCACATTAAAAAATGGCTAAAATTCCAGTTGAAATGTTTTCAAAGTCCCTTAAAAATTTTCCAATTTTTTGTCCCAATTCTTCCCATTCCCATTGAAACTTTTCAAATCCCTCTCAAAATTGTTGAAATTCTGTTGAAGCTTTTTAAATTCTCTCTAGAATTTTCAAAATCCACGTCCACATGTTTACAATTTCACGGAATAAAATGGCTAAAATTCCAGTTGAAATTTTTTCAAAGTCCCTTAAAAATTTTCCAATTTTTGTCCCAATTCTTCCCATTCCATTGAAACTTTTCAAATCCCTCTCAAAATTGTTGAAATTCTCTTGAAGCTTTTAAAATTCTCTCTAGAATTTTCAAAATCCATGTCCACATGTTTACAATTTCACGTCAAAAAATGGCTAAAATTCCAGTTGAAATGTTTTCAAAGTCCCTTCAAAATTTTCCAATTTTTGTCCCAATTCTTCCCATTCCCATTGAAACTTTTCAAATCCCTCTCAAAATTGTTGAAATTCTCTTGAAGCTTTTAAAATTCTCTCTAGAATTTTCAAAATCCATGTCCACATGTTTACAGTTTCACGTCAAAAAATGGCTAAAATTCCAGTGGAAATTTTTTCAAAGTCCCTTAAAAATTTTCCAATTTTTGTCCCAATTCTTCCCATTCCCATTGAAACTTTTCAAATCCCTCTCAAAATTGTAGAAATTCTCTTGAAGCTTTTAAAATTCTCTCTAGAATTTTCAAAATCCACTTCAACATGTTTACAATTTCACGTCAAAAAATGGCTGAAATTCCAGTTGAAATTTTTTCAAAGTCCCTTCAAAGTTTTCCAATTTTTGTCCCAATTCTTCCCATTCCCATTGAAACTTTTCAAATCCCCCTCAAAATTGTTGAAATCGTGTTGAAAGTTTGAAACTTCTCTCTAGAATTTTAAAAATCCATGTCCACATGTTTACAATTGCACGTCAAAAAATGGCTAAAATTCCAGTTGAAATTTTTTCAAAGTCCCTGAAAAATTTTCCAATTTTTGTCCCAATTCTTCCCATTCCCATTGAAACTTTTCAAATCCCTCTCCAAATTGTTGAAATTCTCTTGAAGCTTTTAAAATTCTCTCTAGAACTTTCAAAATCCACGTCCACATGTTTACAATTTCATGTAAAAAAATGGCTAAAATTCCAGTTGAAATTTTTTCAAAGTCCCTTAAAAATTTTCCAATTTTTGTCCCAATTCTTCCCATTCCCATTGAAACTTTTCAAATCCCTCTCAAAATTGTTGAAATTCTCTTGAAGCTTTTAAAATTCTCTCCAGAATTTTCAAAATCCATGTCCACAGGTTTACAATTTCACGTCAAAAAATGGCTAAAATTCCAGTTGAAATTTTTTCAAAGTCCCTTAAAAATTTTCCAATTTTGGTCCCAATTCTTCCCATTCCCATTGAAACTTTTCAAATCCCTCTCAAAATTGTTGAAATTCTCTTGAAGCTTTTAAAATTCTCTCCAGAATTTTCAAAATCCATGTCCACATGTTTACAATTTCACGTCAAAAAATGGCTAAAATTCCAGTTGAAATTTTTTCAAAGTCCCTTAAAAATTTTCCAATTTTTGTCCCAATTCTTCCCATTCCCATTGAAACTTTTCAAATCCCTCTCAAAATTGTTGAAATTCTCTTGAAGCTTTTAAAATTCTCTCTAGAATTTTCAAAATCCATGTCCACATGTTTACAATTTCACGTCAAAAAATGGCTAAAATTCCAGTTGAATTTTTTTCAAAGTCCCTTCAAAATTTTCCAATTTTTGTCCCAACTCTTCCCATTCCCATTGAAACTTTTCAAATCCCTCTCAAAATTGTTGAAATTCTCTTGAAGCTTTTAAAATTCTCTCTAGAATTTTCAAAATCCATGTCCACATGTTTACAATTTCACGTCAAAAAATGGCTAAAATTCCAGTTGAAATTTTTTCAAAGTCCCTTGAAAATTTTCCAATTTTTGTCCCAATTCTTCCCATTCCCATTGAAACTTTTCAAATCCCTCTCAAAATTGTTGAAATCCTCTTGAAGCTTTTAAAATTCTCTCTAGAATTTTCAAAATCCATGTCCACACGTTTACAATTTCACATAAAAAAATGGCTAAAATTCCAGTTGAAATTTTTTCAAAGTCCCTTAAAAATTTTCCAATTTTTGTCCCAATTCTTCCCATTCCCATTGAAACTTTTCAAATCCCTCTCCAAATTGTTGAAATTCTGTCGAAGCTTTTAAAATTCTCTCTAGAATTTTCAAAATCCATGTCCACATGTTTACAATTTCACGTCAAAAAATGGCTAAAATTCCAGTTGAATTTTTTTCAAAGTCCCTTAAAAATTTTCCAATTTTTGTCCCAACTCTTCCCATTCCCATTGAAACTTTTCAAATCCCTCTCAAAATTGTTGAAATTCTCTTGAAGCTTTTAAAATTCTCTCTAGAATTTTCAAAATCCATGTCCACATGTTTACAATTTCACGTCAAAAAATGGCTAAAATTCCAGTTGAATTTTTTTCAAAGTCCCTTAAAAATTTTCCAATTTTTGTCCCAACTCTTCCCATTCCCATTGAAACTTTTCAAATCCCTCTCAAAATTGTTGAAATTCTCTTGAAGCTTTTAAAATTCTCTCTAGAATTTTCAAAATCCATGTCCACATGTTTACAATTTCACGTCAAAAAATGGCTAAAATTCCAGTTGAAATTTTTTCAAAGTCCCTTAAAAATTTTCCAATTTTTGTCCCAATTCTTCCCATTCCCATTGAAACTTTTCAAATCCCTCTCAAAATTGTTGAAATCCTCTTGAAGCTTTTAAAATTCTCTCTAGAATTTTCAAAATCCATGTCCACACGTTTACAATTTCACATAAAAAAATGGCTAAAATTCCAGTTGAAATTTTTTCAAAGTCCCTTAAAAATTTTCCAATTTTTGTCCCAATTCTTCCCATTCCCATTGAAACTTTTCAAATCCCTCTCCAAATTGTTGAAATTCTGTCGAAGCTTTTAAAATTCTCTCTAGAATTTTCAAAATCCATGTCCACATGTTTACAATTTCACGTCAAAAAATGGCTAAAATTCCAGTTCAAATTTTTTCAAAGTCCCTTGAAAATTTTCCAATTTTTGTCCCAATTCTTCCCATTCCCATTGAAACTTTTCAAATCCCTCTCAAAATTGTTGAAATTCTCTTGAAGCTTTTAAAATTCTCTCTAGAATTTTCAAAATCCATGTCCACATGTTTACAATTTCACATAAAAAAATGGCTAAAATTCCAGTTGAAATTTTTTCAAAGTCCCTGAAAAATTTTCCAATTTTTGTCCCAATTCTTCCCATTCCCATTTGAAACTTTTCAAATCCCTCTCAAAACTGTGAAGTTCTCTTGAAGCTTTTAAAATTCTCTCTAGAATTTTCAAAATCCATGTCCACATGTTTACAATTTCACATAAAAAAATGGCTAAAATTCCAGTTGAAATTTTTTCAAAGTCCCTTCAAAATTTTCCAATTTTTGTCCCAATTCTTCCCATTCCCATTGAAACTTTTCAAATCCCTCTCAAAATTGTTGAAATTCTCTTGAAGCTTTTAAAATTCTCTCTAGAATTTTCAAAATCCACGTCCACATGTTTACAATTTCACGTCAAAAAATGGCTAAAATTCCAGTTGAAATTTTTCCAGGTCCCTTAAAAATTTTCCAAGTTTGGTCCCAATTCTTCCCATTCCCATTGAAACTTTTCAAATCCCTCTCAAAATTGTTGAAATTCTCTTGAAGCTTTTAAAATTCTCTCTAGAATTTTCAAAATCCATGTCCACATGTTTACAATTTCACGTCAAAAAATGGCTAAAATTCCAGTTGAAATGTTTTCAAAGTCCCTGAAAAATTTTCCAATTTTTGTCCCAATTCTTCCCATTCCCATTGAAACTTTTCAAATCCCTCTCAAAATTGTTGAAATTCTCTTGAAGCTTTTAAAATTCTCTCCAGAATTTTCCAAATCCATGTCCACATGTTTACAATTTCACGTCAAAAAATGGCTAAAATTCCAGTTCAAATTTTTCAAAGTCCCTTGAAAATTTTCCAATTTTGTCCCAATTCTTCCCATTCCCATTGAAACTTTTCAAATCCCTCTCAAAATTGTTGAAATTCTCTTGAAGCTTTTAAAATTCTCTCTAGAATTTCAAAATCCACGTCCACATGTTTACAATTTCACATAAAAAAATGGCTAAAATTCCAGTTGAAATTTTTTCAAAGTCCCTTAAAAATTTTCCAATTTTGGTCCCAATTCTTCCCATTCCCATTGAAACTTTTCAAATCCCTCTCAAAATTGTTGAAATTCTCTTGAAGCTTTTAAAATTCTCTCTAGAATTTTCAAAATCCATGTCCACATGTTTACAATTTCACGTCAAAAAATGGCTAAAATTCCAGTTGAAATTTTTTCAAAGTCCCTTCAAAATTTTCCAATTTTTGTCCCAATTCTTCCCATTCCCATTGAAACTTTTCAAATCCCTCTCCAAATTGTTGAAATTCTCTTGAAGCTTTTAAAATTCTCTCCAGAATTTTCAAAATCCATGTCCACATGTTTACAATTTCACGTCAAAAAATGATGGCTAAAATTCCAGTTGAAATTTTTTCAAAGTCCCTTAAAAATTTTCCAATTTTTGTCCCAATTCTTCCCATTCCCATTGAAACTTTTCAAATCCCTCTCAAAATTGTTGAAATTCTCTTGAAGCTTTTAAAATTCTCTCTAGAATTTTCAAAATCCATGTCCACATGTTTACAATTTCACATTAAAAAATGGCTAAAATTCCAGTTGAAATGTTTTCAAAGTCCCTTAAAAATTTTCCAATTTTTTGTCCCAATTCTTCCCATTCCCATTGAAACTTTTCAAATCCCTCTCAAAATTGTTGAAATTCTCTTGAAGCTTTTTAAATTCTCTCTAGAATTTTCAAAATCCATGTCCACATGTTTACAATTTCACGGAATAAAATGGCTAAAATTCCAGTTGAAATTTTTTCAAAGTCCCTTAAAAATTTTCCAATTTTTGTCCCAATTCTTCCCATTCCATTGAAACTTTTCAAATCCCTCTCAAAATTGTTGAAATTCTCTTGAAGCTTTTAAAATTCTCTCTAGAATTTTCAAAATCCATGTCCACATGTTTACAATTTCACGTCAAAAAATGGCTAAAATTCCAGTTGAAATGTTTTCAAAGTCCCTTAAAAATTTTCCAATTTTTGTCCCAATTCTTCCCATTCCCATTGAAACTTTTCAAATCCCTCTCAAAATTGTTGAAATTCTCTTGAAGCTTTTAAAATTCTCTCTAGAATTTTCAAAATCCATGTCCACATGTTTACAATTTCACGTCAAAAAATGGCTAAAATTCCAGTTGAATTTTTTTCAAAGTCCCTTAAAAATTTTCCAATTTTTGTCCCAACTCTTCCCATTCCCATTGAAACTTTTCAAATCCCTCTCAAAATTGTTGAAATTCTCTTGAAGCTTTTAAAATTCTCTCTAGAATTTTCAAAATCCATGTCCACATGTTTACAATTTCACGTCAAAAAATGGCTAAAATTCCAGTTGAAATTTTTTCAAAGTCCCTTGAAAATTTTCCAATTTTTGTCCCAATTCTTCCCATTCCCATTGAAACTTTTCAAATCCCTCTCAAAATTGTTGAAATCCTCTTGAAGCTTTTAAAATTCTCTCTAGAATTTTCAAAATCCATGTCCACACGTTTACAATTTCACATAAAAAAATGGCTAAAATTCCAGTTGAAATTTTTTCAAAGTCCCTTAAAAATTTTCCAATTTTTGTCCCAATTCTTCCCATTCCCATTGAAACTTTTCAAATCCCTCTCCAAATTGTTGAAATTCTGTCGAAGCTTTTAAAATTCTCTCTAGAATTTTCAAAATCCATGTCCACATGTTTACAATTTCACGTCAAAAAATGGCTAAAATTCCAGTTCAAATTTTTTCAAAGTCCCTTGAAAATTTTCCAATTTTTGTCCCAATTCTTCCCATTCCCATTGAAACTTTTCAAATCCCTCTCAAAATTGTTGAAATTCTCTTGAAGCTTTTAAAATTCTCTCTAGAATTTTCAAAATCCATGTCCACATGTTTACAATTTCACATAAAAAAATGGCTAAAATTCCAGTTGAAATTTTTTCAAAGTCCCTGAAAAATTTTCCAATTTTTGTCCCAATTCTTCCCATTCCCATTGAAACTTTTCAAATCCCTCTCAAAACTGTTGAAGTTCTCTTGAAGCTTTTAAAATTCTCTCTAGAATTTTCAAAATCCATGTCCACATGTTTACAATTTCACATAAAAAAATGGCTAAAATTCCAGTTGAAATTTTTTCAAAGTCCCTTGAAAATTTTCCAATTTTTGTCCCAATTCTTCCCATTCCCATTGAAACTTTTCAAATCCCTCTCAAAATTGTTGAAATTCTCTTGAAGCTTTTAAAATTCTCTCTAGAATTTTCAAAATCCACGTCCACATGTTTACAATTTCACGTCAAAAAATGGCTAAAATTCCAGTTGAAATTTTTCCAGGTCCCTTAAAAATTTTCCAAGTTTGGTCCCAATTCTTCCCATTCCCATTGAAACTTTTCAAATCCCTCTCAAAATTGTTGAAATTCTCTTGAAGCTTTTAAAATTCTCTCTAGAATTTTCAAAATCCATGTCCACATGTTTACAATTTCACGTCAAAAAATGGCTAAAATTCCAGTTGAAATGTTTTCAAAGTCCCTGAAAAATTTTCCAATTTTTGTCCCAATTCTTCCCATTCCCATTGAAACTTTTCAAATCCCTCTCAAAATTGTTGAAATCCTCTTGAAGCTTTTAAAATTCTCTCTAGAATTTTCCAAATCCATGTCCACATGTTTACAATTTCACATTAAAAAATGGCTAAAATTCCAGTTGAAATGTTTTCAAAGTCCCTTAAAAATTTTCCAATTTTTTGTCCCAATTCTTCCCATTCCCATTGAAACTTTTCAAATCCCTCTCAAAATTGTTGAAATTCTGTTGAAGCTTTTTAAATTCTCTCTAGAATTTTCAAAATCCACGTCCACATGTTTACAATTTCACGGAATAAAATGGCTAAAATTCCAGTTGAAATTTTTTCAAAGTCCCTTAAAAATTTTCCAATTTTTGTCCCAATTCTTCCCATTCCATTGAAACTTTTCAAATCCCTCTCAAAATTGTTGAAATTCTCTTGAAGCTTTTAAAATTCTCTCTAGAATTTTCAAAATCCATGTCCACATGTTTACAATTTCACGTCAAAAAATGGCTAAAATTCCAGTTGAAATGTTTTCAAAGTCCCTTCAAAATTTTCCAATTTTTGTCCCAATTCTTCCCATTCCCATTGAAACTTTTCAAATCCCTCTCAAAATTGTTGAAATTCTCTTGAAGCTTTTAAAATTCTCTCTAGAATTTTCAAAATCCATGTCCACATGTTTACAGTTTCACGTCAAAAAATGGCTAAAATTCCAGTGGAAATTTTTTCAAAGTCCCTTAAAAATTTTCCAATTTTTGTCCCAATTCTTCCCATTCCCATTGAAACTTTTCAAATCCCTCTCAAAATTGTAGAAATTCTCTTGAAGCTTTTAAAATTCTCTCTAGAATTTTCAAAATCCACTTCAACATGTTTACAATTTCACGTCAAAAAATGGCTGAAATTCCAGTTGAAATTTTTTCAAAGTCCCTTCAAAGTTTTCCAATTTTTGTCCCAATTCTTCCCATTCCCATTGAAACTTTTCAAATCCCCCTCAAAATTGTTGAAATCGTGTTGAAAGTTTGAAACTTCTCTCTAGAATTTTAAAAATCCATGTCCACATGTTTACAATTGCACGTCAAAAAATGGCTAAAATTCCAGTTGAAATTTTTTCAAAGTCCCTGAAAAATTTTCCAATTTTTGTCCCAATTCTTCCCATTCCCATTGAAACTTTTCAAATCCCTCTCCAAATTGTTGAAATTCTCTTGAAGCTTTTAAAATTCTCTCTAGAACTTTCAAAATCCACGTCCACATGTTTACAATTTCATGTAAAAAAATGGCTAAAATTCCAGTTGAAATTTTTTCGAAGTCCCTGAAAAATTTTCCAATTTTTGTCCCAATTCTTCCCATTCCCATTGAAACTTTTCAAATCCCTCTCAAAATTGTTGAAATTCTCTTGAAGCTTTTAAAATTCTCTCCAGAATTTTCAAAATCCATGTCCACAGGTTTACAATTTCACGTCAAAAAATGGCTAAAATTCCAGTTGAAATTTTTTCAAAGTCCCTTAAAAATTTTCCAATTTTGGTCCCAATTCTTCCCATTCCCATTGAAACTTTTCAAATCCCTCTCAAAATTGTTGAAATTCTCTTGAAGCTTTTAAAATTCTCTCTAGAATTTTCAAAATCCATGTCCACATGTTTACAATTTCACGTCAAAAAATGGCTAAAATTCCAGTTGAATTTTTTTCAAAGTCCCTTAAAAATTTTCCAATTTTTGTCCCAACTCTTCCCATTCCCATTGAAACTTTTCAAATCCCTCTCAAAATTGTTGAAATTCTCTTGAAGCTTTTAAAATTCTCTCTAGAATTTTCAAAATCCATGTCCACATGTTTACAATTTCACGTCAAAAAATGGCTAAAATTCCAGTTGAAATTTTTTCAAAGTCCCTTGAAAATTTTCCAATTTTTGTCCCAATTCTTCCCATTCCCATTGAAACTTTTCAAATCCCTCTCCAAATTGTTGAAATTCTGTCGAAGCTTTTAAAATTCTCTCTAGAATTTTCAAAATCCATGTCCACATGTTTACAATTTCACGTCAAAAAATGGCTAAAATTCCAGTTGAATTTTTTTCAAAGTCCCTTAAAAATTTTCCAATTTTTGTCCCAACTCTTCCCATTCCCATTGAAACTTTTCAAATCCCTCTCAAAATTGTTGAAATTCTCTTGAAGCTTTTAAAATTCTCTCTAGAATTTTCAAAATCCATGTCCACATGTTTACAATTTCACGTCAAAAAATGGCTAAAATTCCAGTTGAATTTTTTTCAAAGTCCCTTAAAAATTTTCCAATTTTTGTCCCAACTCTTCCCATTCCCATTGAAACTTTTCAAATCCCTCTCAAAATTGTTGAAATTCTCTTGAAGCTTTTAAAATTCTCTCTAGAATTTTCAAAATCCATGTCCACATGTTTACAATTTCACGTCAAAAAATGGCTAAAATTCCAGTTGAAATTTTTTCAAAGTCCCTTGAAAATTTTCCAATTTTTGTCCCAATTCTTCCCATTCCCATTGAAACTTTTCAAATCCCTCTCAAAATTGTTGAAATCCTCTTGAAGCTTTTAAAATTCTCTCTAGAATTTTCAAAATCCATGTCCACACGTTTACAATTTCACATAAAAAAATGGCTAAAATTCCAGTTGAAATTTTTTCAAAGTCCCTTAAAAATTTTCCAATTTTTGTCCCAATTCTTCCCATTCCCATTGAAACTTTTCAAATCCCTCTCGAAATTGTTGAAATTCTGTCGAAGCTTTTAAAATTCTCTCTAGAATTTTCAAAATCCATGTCCACATGTTTACAATTTCACGTCAAAAAATGGCTAAAATTCCAGTTCAAATTTTTTCAAAGTCCCTTGAAAATTTTCCAATTTTTGTCCCAATTCTTCCCATTCCCATTGAAACTTTTCAAATCCCTCTCAAAATTGTTGAAATTCTCTTGAAGCTTTTAAAATTCTCTCTAGAATTTTCAAAATCCATGTCCACATGTTTACAATTTCACATAAAAAAATGGCTAAAATTCCAGTTGAAATTTTTTCAAAGTCCCTGAAAAATTTTCCAATTTTTGTCCCAATTCTTCCCATTCCCATTGAAACTTTTCAAATCCCTCTCAAAACTGTTGAAGTTCTCTTGAAGCTTTTAAAATTCTCTCTAGAATTTTCAAAATCCATGTCCACATGTTTACAATTTCACATAAAAAAATGGCTAAAATTCCAGTTGAAATTTTTTCAAAGTCCCTTCAAAATTTTCCAATTTTTGTCCCAATTCTTCCCATTCCCATTGAAACTTTTCAAATCCCTCTCAAAATTGTTGAAATTCTCTTGAAGCTTTTAAAATTCTCTCTAGAATTTTCAAAATCCACGTCCACATGTTTACAATTTCACGTCAAAAAATGGCTAAAATTCCAGTTGAAATTTTTCCAGGTCCCTTAAAAATTTTCCAATTTTGGTCCCAATTCTTCCCATTCCCATTGAAACTTTTCAAATCCCTCTCAAAATTGTTGAAATTCTCTTGAAGCTTTTAAAATTCTCTCTAGAATTTTCAAAATCCATGTCCACATGTTTACAATTTCACGTCAAAAAATGGCTAAAATTCCAGTTGAAATGTTTTCAAAGTCCCTGAAAAATTTTCCAATTTTTGTCCCAATTCTTCCCATTCCCATTGAAACTTTTCAAATCCCTCTCAAAATTGTTGAAATTCTCTTGAAGCTTTTAAAATTCTCTCTAGAATTTTCCAAATCCATGTCCACATGTTTACAATTTCACGTCAAAAAATGGCTAAAATTCCAGTTCAAATTTTTTCAAAGTCCCTTGAAAATTTTCCAATTTTTGTCCCAATTCTTCCCATTCCCATTGAAACTTTTCAAATCCCTCTCAAAATTGTTGAAATTCTCTTGAAGCTTTTAAAATTCTCTCTAGAATTTTCAAAATCCACGTCCACATGTTTACAATTTCACATAAAAAAATGGCTAAAATTCCAGTTGAAATTTTTTCAAAGTCCCTTAAAAATTTTCCAATTTTGGTCCCAATTCTTCCCATTCCCATTGAAACTTTTCAAATCCCTCTCAAAATTGTTGAAATTCTCTTGAAGCTTTTAAAATTCTCTCTAGAATTTTCAAAATCCATGTCCACATGTTTACAATTTCACGTCAAAAAATGGCTAAAATTCCAGTTGAAATTTTTTCAAAGTCCCTTCAAAATTTTCCAATTTTTGTCCCAATTCTTCCCATTCCCATTGAAACTTTTCAAATCCCTCTCCAAATTGTTGAAATTCTCTTGAAGCTTTTAAAATTCTCTCGAGAATTTTCAAAATCCATGTCCACATGTTTACAATTTCACGTCAAAAAATGGCTAAAATTCCAGTTGAAATTTTTTCAAAGTCCCTTCAAAATTTTCCAATTTTTGTCCCAATTCTTCCCATTCCCATTGAAACTTTTCAAATCCCTCTCAAAATTGTTGAAATTCTCTTGAAGCTTTTAAAATTCTCTCTAGAATTTTCAAAATCCATGTCCACATGTTTACAATTTCACATTAAAAAATGGCTAAAATTCCAGTTGAAATGTTTTCAAAGTCCCTTAAAAATTTTCCAATTTTTTGTCCCAATTCTTCCCATTCCCATTGAAACTTTTCAAATCCCTCTCAAAATTGTTGAAATTCTCTTGAAGCTTTTTAAATTCTCTCTAGAATTTTCAAAATCCACGTCCACATGTTTACAATTTCACGGAATAAAATGGCTAAAATTCCAGTTGAAATTTTTTCAAAAGTCCCTTAAAAATTTTCCAATTTTTGTCCCAATTCTTCCCATTCCATTGAAACTTTTCAAATCCCTCTCAAAATTGTTGAAATTCTCTTGAAGCTTTTAAAATTCTCTCTAGAATTTTCAAAATCCATGTCCACATGTTTACAATTTCACGTCAAAAAATGGCTAAAATTCCAGTTGAAATGTTTTCAAAGTCCCTTCAAAATTTTCCAATTTTTGTCCCAATTCTTCCCATTCCCATTGAAACTTTTCAAATCCCTCTCAAAATTGTTGAAATTCTCTTGAAGCTTTTAAAATTCTCTCTAGAATTTTCAAAATCCATGTCCACATGTTTACAATTTCACGTCAAAAAATGGCTAAAATTCCAGTTGAATTTTTTTCAAAGTCCCTTAAAAATTTTCCAATTTTTGTCCCAACTCTTCCCATTCCCATTGAAACTTTTCAAATCCCTCTCAAAATTGTTGAAATTCTCTTGAAGCTTTTAAAATTCTCTCTAGAATTTTCAAAATCCATGTCCACATGTTTACAATTTCACGTCAAAAAATGGCTAAAATTCCAGTTGAAATTTTTTCAAAGTCCCTTGAAAATTTTCCAATTTTTGTCCCAATTCTTCCCATTCCCATTGAAACTTTTCAAATCCCTCTCAAAATTGTTGAAATCCTCTTGAAGCTTTTAAAATTCTCTCTAGAATTTTCAAAATCCATGTCCACACGTTTACAATTTCACATAAAAAAATGGCTAAAATTCCAGTTGAAATTTTTTCAAAGTCCCTTAAAAATTTTCCAATTTTTGTCCCAATTCTTCCCATTCCCATTGAAACTTTTCAAATCCCTCTCCAAATTGTTGAAATTCTGTCGAAGCTTTTAAAATTCTCTCTAGAATTTTCAAAATCCATGTCCACATGTTTACAATTTCACGTCAAAAAATGGCTAAAATTCCAGTTCAAATTTTTTCAAAGTCCCTTGAAAATTTTCCAATTTTTGTCCCAATTCTTCCCATTCCCATTGAAACTTTTCAAATCCCTCTCAAAATTGTTGAAATTCTCTTGAAGCTTTTAAAATTCTCTCTAGAATTTTCAAAATCCATGTCCACATGTTTACAATTTCACATAAAAAAATGGCTAAAATTCCAGTTGAAATTTTTTCAAAGTCCCTGAAAAATTTTCCAATTTTTGTCCCAATTCTTCCCATTCCCATTGAAACTTTTCAAATCCCTCTCAAAACTGTTGAAGTTCTCTTGAAGCTTTTAAAATTCTCTCTAGAATTTTCAAAATCCATGTCCACATGTTTACAATTTCACATAAAAAAATGGCTAAAATTCCAGTTGAAATTTTTTCAAAGTCCCTTCAAAATTTTCCAATTTTTGTCCCAATTCTTCCCATTCCCATTGAAACTTTTCAAATCCCTCTCAAAATTGTTGAAATTCTCTTGAAGCTTTTAAAATTCTCTCTAGAATTTTCAAAATCCACGTCCACATGTTTACAATTTCACGTCAAAAAATGGCTAAAATTCCAGTTGAAATTTTTCCAGGTCCCTTAAAAATTTTCCAAGTTTGGTCCCAATTCTTCCCATTCCCATTGAAACTTTTCAAATCCCTCTCAAAATTGTTGAAATTCTCTTGAAGCTTTTAAAATTCTCTCTAGAATTTTCAAAATCCATGTCCACATGTTTACAATTTCACGTCAAAAAATGGCTAAAATTCCAGTTGAAATGTTTTCAAAGTCCCTGAAAAATTTTCCAATTTTTGTCCCAATTCTTCCCATTCCCATTGAAACTTTTCAAATCCCTCTCAAAATTGTTGAAATCCTCTTGAAGCTTTTAAAATTCTCTCTAGAATTTTCCAAATCCATGTCCACATGTTTACAATTTCACATTAAAAAATGGCTAAAATTCCAGTTGAAATGTTTTCAAAGTCCCTTAAAAATTTTCCAATTTTTTGTCCCAATTCTTCCCATTCCCATTGAAACTTTTCAAATCCCTCTCAAAATTGTTGAAATTCTGTTGAAGCTTTTTAAATTCTCTCTAGAATTTTCAAAATCCACGTCCACATGTTTACAATTTCACGGAATAAAATGGCTAAAATTCCAGTTGAAATTTTTTCAAAGTCCCTTAAAAATTTTCCAATTTTTGTCCCAATTCTTCCCATTCCATTGAAACTTTTCAAATCCCTCTCAAAATTGTTGAAATTCTCTTGAAGCTTTTAAAATTCTCTCTAGAATTTTCAAAATCCATGTCCACATGTTTACAATTTCACGTCAAAAAATGGCTAAAATTCCAGTTGAAATGTTTTCAAAGTCCCTTCAAAATTTTCCAATTTTTGTCCCAATTCTTCCCATTCCCATTGAAACTTTTCAAATCCCTCTCAAAATTGTTGAAATTCTCTTGAAGCTTTTAAAATTCTCTCTAGAATTTTCAAAATCCATGTCCACATGTTTACAGTTTCACGTCAAAAAATGGCTAAAATTCCAGTGGAAATTTTTTCAAAGTCCCTTAAAAAATTTTCCAATTTTTGTCCCAATTCTTCCCATTCCCATTGAAACTTTTCAAATCCCTCTCAAAATTGTAGAAATTCTCTTGAAGCTTTTAAAATTCTCTCTAGAATTTTCAAAATCCACTTCAACATGTTTACAATTTCACGTCAAAAAATGGCTGAAATTCCAGTTGAAATTTTTTCAAAGTCCCTTCAAAGTTTTCCAATTTTTGTCCCAATTCTTCCCATTCCCATTGAAACTTTTCAAATCCCCCTCAAAATTGTTGAAATCGTGTTGAAAGTTTGAAACTTCTCTCTAGAATTTTAAAAATCCATGTCCACATGTTTACAATTGCACGTCAAAAAATGGCTAAAATTCCAGTTGAAATTTTTTCAAAGTCCCTTCAAAATTTTCCAATTTTTGTCCCAATTCTTCCCATTCCCATTGAAACTTTTCAAATCCCTCTCCAAATTGTTGAAATTCTCTTGAAGCTTTTAAAATTCTCTCTAGAATTTTCAAAATCCACGTCCACATGTTTACAATTTCATGTAAAAAAATGGCTAAAATTCCAGTTGAAATTTTTTCGAAGTCCCTGAAAAATTTTCCAATTTTTGTCCCAATTCTTCCCATTCCCATTGAAACTTTTCAAATCCCTCTCAAAATTGTTGAAATTCTCTTGAAGCTTTTAAAATTCTCTCTAGAATTTTAAAAATCCACGTCCACATGTTTACAATTTCACGTCAAAAAATGGCTAAAATTCCAGTTGAAAGTTTTTTCAAAGTCCCTGAAAAATTTTCCAATTTTTGTCCCAATTCTTCCCATTCCCATTGAAACTTTTCAAATCCCTCTCAAAATTGTTGAAATTCTCTTGAAGCTTTTAAAATTCTCTCCAGAATTTTCAAAATCCATGTCCACATGTTTACAATTTCACGTCAAAAAATGGCTAAAATTCCAGTTGAAATTTTTTCAAAGTCCCTTAAAAATTTTCCAATTTTGGTCCCAATTCTTCCCATTCCCATTGAAACTTTTCAAATCCCTCTCAAAATTGTTGAAATTCTCTTGAAGCTTTTAAAATTCTCTCTAGAATTTTCAAAATCCATGTCCACATGTTTACAATTTCACGTCAAAAAATGGCTAAAATTCCAGTTGAAATTTTTTCAAAGTCCCTTAAAAATTTTCCAATTTTGGTCCCAATTCTTCCCATTCCCATTGAAACTTTTCAAATCCCTCTCCAAATTGTTGAAATTCTCTTGAAGCTTTTAAAATTCTCTCCAGAATTTTCAAAATCCATGTCCACATGTTTACAATTTCACGTCAAAAAATGGCTAAAATTCCAGTTGAAATTTTTTCAAAGTCCCTTAAAAATTTTCCAATTTTTGTCCCAATTCTTCCCATTCCCATTGAAACTTTTCAAATCCCTCTCAAAATTGTTGAAATTCTCTTGAAGCTTTTAAAATTCTCTCTAGAATTTTCAAAATCCATGTCCACATGTTTACAATTTCACGTCAAAAAATGGCTAAAATTCCAGTTGAATTTTTTTCAAAGTCCCTTAAAAATTTTCCAATTTTTGTCCCAACTCTTCCCATTCCCATTGAAACTTTTCAAATCCCTCTCAAAATTGTTGAAATTCTCTTGAAGCTTTTAAAATTCTCTCTAGAATTTTCAAAATCCATGTCCACATGTTTACAATTTCACGTCAAAAAATGGCTAAAATTCCAGTTGAAATTTTTTCAAAGTCCCTTGAAAATTTTCCAATTTTTGTCCCAATTCTTCCCATTCCCATTGAAACTTTTCAAATCCCTCTCAAAATTGTTGAAATCCTCTTGAAGCTTTTAAAATTCTCTCTAGAATTTTCAAAATCCATGTCCACACGTTTACAATTTCACATAAAAAAATGGCTAAAATTCCAGTTGAAATTTTTTCAAAGTCCCTTAAAAATTTTCCAATTTTTGTCCCAATTCTTCCCATTCCCATTGAAACTTTTCAAATCCCTCTCCAAATTGTTGAAATTCTGTCGAAGCTTTTAAAATTCTCTCTAGAATTTTCAAAATCCATGTCCACATGTTTACAATTTCACGTCAAAAAATGGCTAAAATTCCAGTTCAAATTTTTTCAAAGTCCCTTGAAAATTTTCCAATTTTTGTCCCAATTCTTCCCATTCCCATTGAAACTTTTCAAATCCCTCTCAAAATTGTTGAAATTCTCTTGAAGCTTTTAAAATTCTCTCTAGAATTTTCAAAATCCATGTCCACATGTTTACAATTTCACATAAAAAAATGGCTAAAATTCCAGTTGAAATTTTTCCAGGTCCCTTAAAAATTTTCCAATTTTTGTCCCAATTCTTCCCATTCCCATTGAAACTTTTCAAATCCCTCTCAAAACTGTTGAAGTTCTCTTGAAGCTTTTAAAATTCTCTCTAGAATTTTCAAAATCCATGTCCACATGTTTACAATTTCACATAAAAAAATGGCTAAAATTCCAGTTGAAATTTTTTCAAAGTCCCTTCAAAATTTTCCAATTTTGGTCCCAATTCTTCCCATTCCCATTGAAACTTTTCAAATCCCTCTCAAAATTGTTGAAATTCTCTTGAAGCTTTTAAAATTCTCTCTAGAATTTTCAAAATCCACGTCCACATGTTTACAATTTCACGTCAAAAAATGGCTAAAATTCCAGTTGAAATTTTTCCAGGTCCCTTAAAAATTTTCCAAGTTTGGTCCCAATTCTTCCCATTCCCATTGAAACTTTTCAAATCCCTCTCAAAATTGTTGAAATTCTCTTGAAGCTTTTAAAATTCTCTCTAGAATTTTCAAAATCCATGTCCACATGTTTACAATTTCACGTCAAAAAATGGCTAAAATTCCAGTTGAAATTTTTTCAAAGTCCCTTAAAAATTTTCCAATTTTTGTCCCAATTCTTCCCATTCCCATTGAAACTTTTCAAATCCCTCTCAAAATTGTTGAAATTCTCTTGAAGCTTTTAAAATTCTCTCTAGAATTTTCCAAATCCATGTCCACATGTTTACAATTTCACGTCAAAAAATGGCTAAAATTCCAGTTCAAATTTTTTCAAAGTCCCTTGAAAATTTTCCAATTTTTGTCCCAATTCTTCCCATTCCCATTGAAACTTTTCAAATCCCTCTCAAAATTGTTGAAATTCTCTTGAAGCTTTTAAAATTCTCTCTAGAATTTTCAAAATCCACGTCCACATGTTTACAATTTCACGTCAAAAAATGGCTAAAATTCCAGTTGAAATTTTTTCAAAGTCCCTTCAAAATTTTCCAATTTTTGTCCCAATTCTTCCCATTCCCATTGAAACTTTTCAAATCCCTCTCCAAATTGTTGAAATTCTCTTGAAGCTTTTAAAATTCTCTCTAGAATTTTCAAAATCCATGTCCACATGTTTACAATTTCACATCAAAAAATGGCTAAAATTCCAGTTGAAATTTTTTCAAAGTCCCTTCAAAATTTTCCAATTTTTGTCCCAATTCTTCCCATTCCCATTGAAACTTTTCAAATCCCTCTCCAAATTGTTGAAATTCTCTTGAAGCTTTTAAAATTCTCTCGAGAATTTTCAAAATCCATGTCCACATGTTTACAATTTCACGTCAAAAAATGGCTAAAATTCCAGTTGAAATTTTTTCAAAGTCCCTTCAAAATTTTCCAATTTTTGTCCCAATTCTTCCCATTCCCATTGAAACTTTTCAAATCCCTCTCAAAATTGTTGAAATTCTCTTGAAGCTTTTAAAATTCTCTCTAGAATTTTCAAAATCCATGTCCACATGTTTACAATTTCACGTCAAAAAATGGCTAAAATTCCAGTTCAAATTTTTTCAAAGTCCCTTGAAAATTTTCCAATTTTTGTCCCAATTCTTCCCATTCCCATTGAAACTTTTCAAATCCCTCTCAAAATTGTTGAAATTCTCTTGAAGCTTTTAAAATTCTCTCTAGAATTTTCAAAATCCATGTCCACATGTTTACATTTTCACATAAAAAAATGGCTAAAATTCCAGTTGAAATGTTTTCAAAGTCCCTGAAAAATTTTCCAATTTTTGTCCCAATTCTTCCCATTCCCATTGAAACTTTTCAAATCCCTCTCAAAATTGTTGAAATTCTCTTGAAGCTTTTAAAATTCTCTCTAGAATTTTCAAAATCCACGTCCACATGTTTACAATTTCACGTAAAAAAATGGCTAAAATTCCAGTTGAAATTTTTTCAAAGTCCCTTCAAAATTTTCCAATTTTTGTCCCAATTCTTCCCATTCCCATTGAAACTTTTCAAATCCCTCTCAAAATTGTTGAAATTCTCTTGAAGCTTTTAAAATTCTCTCTAGAATTTTCAAAATCCATGTCCACATGTTTACAATTTCACGTCAAAAAATGGCTAAAATTCCAGTTGAATTTTTTTCAAAGTCCCTTCAAAATTTTCCAATTTTTTTCCCAACTCTTCCCATTCCCATTGAAACTTTTCAAATCCCTCTCAAAATTGTTGAAATTCTCTTGAAGCTTTTAAAATTCTCTCTAGAATTTTCAAAATCCATGTCCACATGTTTACAATTTCACGTCAAAAAATGGCTAAAATTCCAGTTGAAATTTTTTCAAAGTCCCTTAAAAATTTTCCAATTTTTGTCCCAATTCTTCCCATTCCCATTGAAACTTTTCAAATCCCTCTCAAAATTGTTGAAATCCTCTTGAAGCTTTTAAAATTCTCTCTAGAATTTTCAAAATCCATGTCCACACGTTTACAATTTCACATAAAAAAATGGCTAAAATTCCAGTTGAAATTTTTTCAAAGTCCCTTAAAAATTTTCCAATTTTTGTCCCAATTCTTCCCATTCCCATTGAAACTTTTCAAATCCCTCTCAAAATTGTTGAAATTCTGTCGAAGCTTTTAAAATTCTCTCTAGAATTTTCAAAATCCATGTCCACATGTTTACAATTTCACGTCAAAAAATGGCTAAAATTCCAGTTCAAATTTTTTCAAAGTCCCTTGAAAATTTTCCAATTTTTGTCCCAATTCTTCCCATTCCCATTGAAACTTTTCAAATCCCTCTCAAAATTGTTGAAATTCTCTTGAAGCTTTTAAAATTCTCTCTAGAATTTTCAAAATCCATGTCCACATGTTTACAATTTCACATAAAAAAATGGCTAAAATTCCAGTTGAAATTTTTTCAAAGTCCCTGAAAAATTTTCCAATTTTTGTCCCAATTCTTCCCATTCCCATTGAAACTTTTCAAATCCCTCTCAAAACTGTTGAAATTCTCTTGAAGCTTTTAAAATTCTCTCTAGAATTTTCAAAATCCATGTCCACATGTTTACAATTTCACATAAAAAAATGGCTAAAATTCCAGTGGAAATTTTTTCAAAGTCCCTTCAAAATTTTCCAATTTTTGTCCCAATTCTTCCCATTCCCATTGAAACTTTTCAAATCCCTCTCAAAATTGTTGAAATTCTCTTGAAGCTTTTAAAATTCTCTCTAGAATTTTCAAAATCCACGTCCACATGTTTACAATTTCACGTCAAAAAATGGCTAAAATTCCAGTTGAAATTTTTCCAGGTCCCTTAAAAATTTTCCAATTTTGGTCCCAATTCTTCCCATTCCCATTGAAACTTTTCAAATCCCTCTCAAAATTGTTGAAATTCTCTTGAAGCTTTTAAAATTCTCTCTAGAATTTTCAAAATCCATGTCCACATGTTTACAATTTCACGTCAAAAAATGGCTAAAATTCCAGTTGAAATGTTTTCAAAGTCCCTTAAAAATTTTCCAATTTTTGTCCCAATTCTTCCCATTCCCATTGAAACTTTTCAAATCCCTCTCAAAATTGTTGAAATTCTCTTGAAGCTTTTAAAATTCTCTCTAGAATTTTCAAAATCCACGTCCACATGTTTACAATTTCACATAAAAAAATGGCTAAAATTCCAGTTGAAATTTTTTCAAAGTCCCTTAAAAATTTTCCAATTTTTGTCCCAATTCTTCCCATTCCCATTGAAACTTTTCAAATCCCTCTCAAAATTGTTGAAATTCTCTTGAAGCTTTTAAAATTCTCTCTAGAATTTTCAAAATCCATGTCCACATGTTTACAATTTCACGTCAAAAAATGGCTAAAATTCCAGTTGAAATGTTTTCAAAGTCCCTGAAAAATTTTCCAATTTTTGTCCCAATTCTTCCCATTCCCATTGAAACTTTTCAAATCCCTCTCAAAATTGTTGAAATTCTCTTGAAGCTTTTAAAATTCTCTCTAGAATTTTCCAAATCCATGTCCACATGTTTACAATTTCACGTCAAAAAATGGCTAAAATTCCAGTTCAAATTTTTTCAAAGTCCCTTGAAAATTTTCCAATTTTTGTCCCAATTCTTCCCATTCCCATTGAAACTTTTCAAATCCCTCTCAAAATTGTTGAAATTCTCTTGAAGCTTTTAAAATTCTCTCTAGAATTTTCAAAATCCACGTCCACATGTTTACAATTTCACATAAAAAAATGGCTAAAATTCCAGTTGAAATTTTTTCAAAGTCCCTTCAAAATTTTCCAATTTTGGTCCCAATTCTTCCCATTCCCATTGAAACTTTTCAAATCCCTCTCCAAATTGTTGAAATTCTCTTGAAGCTTTTAAAATTCTCTCTAGAATTTTCAAAATCCATGTCCACATATTTACAATTTCACGTCAAAAAATGGCTAAAATTCCAGTTGAAATTTTTTCAAAGTCCCTTAAAAATTTTCCAATTTTTGTCCCAATTCTTCCCATTCCCATTGAAACTTTTCAAATCCCTCTCAAAATTGTTGAAATTCTCTTGAAGCTTTTAAAATTCTCTCTAGAATTTTCAAAATCCACGTCCACATGTTTACAATTTCACATAAAAAAATGGCTAAAATTCCAGTTGAAATTTTTTCAAAGTCCCTTAAAAATTTTCCAATTTTTGTCCCAATTCTTCCCATTCCCATTGAAACTTTTCAAATCCCTCTCAAAATTGTTGAAATTCTCTTGAAGCTTTTAAAATTCTCTCTAGAATTTTCAAAATCCATGTCCACATGTTTACAATTTCACGTCAAAAAATGGCTAAAATTCCAGTTGAAATTTTTTCAAAGTCCCTTAAAAATTTTCCAATTTTTGTCCCAATTCTTCCCATTCCCATTGAAACTTTTCAAATCCCTCTCAAAATTGTTGAAATTCTCTTGAAGCTTTTAAAATTCTCTCTAGAATTTTCAAAATCCATGTCCACATGTTTACAATTTCACGTCAAAAAATGGCTAAAATTCCAGTTGAAATTTTTTCAAAGTCCCTTGAAAATTTTCCAATTTTTGTCCCAATTCTTCCCATTCCCATTGAAACTTTTCAAATCCCTCTCAAAATTGTTGAAATTCTCTTGAAGCTTTTAAAATTCTCTCTAGAATTTTCAAAATCCATGTCCACATGTTTACATTTTCACATAAAAAAATGGCTAAAATTCCAGTTGAAATTTTTTCAAAGTCCCTGAAAAATTTTCCAATTTTTGTCCCAATTCTTCCCATTCCCATTGAAACTTTTCAAATCCCTCTCAAAATTGTTGAAATTCTCTTGAAGCTTTTAAAATTCTCTCTAGAATTTTCAAAATCCACGTCCACATGTTTACAATTTCACATAAAAAAATGGCTAAAATTCCAGTTGAAATTTTTTCGAAGTCCCTTAAAAATTTTCCAATTTTTGTCCCAATTCTTCCCATTCCCATTGAAACTTTTCAAATCCCTCTCAAAATTGTTGAAATTCTCTTGAAGCTTTTAAAATTCTCTCTAGAATTTTCAAAATCCACGTCCACATGTTTACAATTTCACGTCAAAAAATGGCTAAAATTCCAGTTGAAATTTTTTCAAAGTCCCTTCAAAATTTTCCAATTTTGGTCCCAATTCTTCCCATTCCCATTGAAACTTTTCAAATCCCTCTCAAAATTGTTGAAATTCTCTTGAAGCTTTTAAAATTCTCCCTAGAATTTTCAAAATCCATGTCCACATGTTTACAATTTCACGTCAAAAAATGGCTAAAATTCCAGTTGAAATTTTTTCAAAGTCCCTTAAAAATTTTCCAATTTTTGTCCCAATTCTTCCCATTCCCATTGAAACTTTTCAAATCCCTCTCAACATTGTTGAAATTCTCTTGAAGCTTTTAAAATTCTCTCTAGAATTTTCAAAATCCACGTCCACATGTTTACAATTTCACGTCAAAAAATGGCTAAAATTCCAGTTGAAATTTTTTCAAAGTCCCTGAAAAATTTTCCAATTTTTGTCCCAATTCTTCCCATTCCCATTGAAACTTTTCAAATCCCTCTCAACGTTGTTGAAATCCTGTTGAAGCTTTTATAATTCTCTCTAGAATTTTCCAAATCCACCTCAACATGTTTACAATTTCACGTCAAAATGGCTAAAATTCCAGTTGAAATTTTTTCAAAGTCCCTTCAGAATTTTCCAATTTTTGTCCCAATTCTTCCCATTCCCAATGAAACTTTTCAAATCCCTCTCAACGTTGTTGATATCCTGTTGAAGCTTTTAAAATTCTCTCTAGAATTTTCCAAATCCATGTCCACATGTTTACAGTTTCACGTCAAAATTGCCTCTATCCGAGAGGGCAGGAGGTCCATCTCCTTTTGGGGGTTACCTCTCTGGGACCTTTCCGACTTGCACGTCAGGGTGTTACTCCACCAGTCGATCTCCCTTTCGCACTCCCTGATGGTCCTGAGCGTCTCAACCTCCTCCTTAAGTTTGACGACCACGTCGAGCAGGTCTTGCACCTGCTCACACCTCACACAGGTGGAGTGCTGGCCTCCCTCCCCCAGCAGCAGGCTCTGGCACTCCCTGCAGAGACCTGAACAGCCACCGTTCGGGACAGAGCCTCAGTCTGCGTAGCCACAGCCTGTTAGAGACAAGCTCTCCTCCTGGAGACGCCCATGGTCGTCAGCAGTCTGGGGCGCTGGTAATAAGCTAGAGGGGCTGACAAGCAACAAGTGCTCTCTGCACCCTGCTGCACAAGCTACCACACCTGCTGCTGCAGCACAGTGTGGGTGGGACTCACCTGCTACACAAGCTGGTTGCTCCTCCCTGCACCTGGTGACTAGTCGCTGCCCTCCCAAAGGCTTTTTCAAGGCAAGGGGAGGGGGTGTGGTCGCCGTCACCGTGGGAACGCCCCCGCCACGTCAGCCGCTCTGTCGCAATGGCTGCCGGGGCTTTGGCGATCGGGACCCGCCGGGAATCACGCTGTCCCTGTACGTTTCCCTCTGAGCTTCCTGATCTCGGCTGAACCTCGTGGTCGGCTGAACCCCGCCGGCTCCGGCTCTCGCTGGGCTGGCTCCGATCAGCTGACTGAATGCTAGTATCGAGTTTCAGCCGCTTTTAAACCTCCCGCGTCACCGTGGGAACGCCCCCCGCCACGTCAGCCGCTCTCTCGCAATGGCTGCCGGGGCTTTGGCGATCGGGACCCGCCGGGAATCACGCTGTCCCTGTACGTTTCCCTCTGAGCTTCCTAATCTCGGCTGAACCTCGTGGTCGGTTGAACCCCGCCGGCTCCGGCTCTCGCTGGGCTGGCTCCGATCAGTTCCCTTCAAAATTTGGGAAATCCCGGTGAAACTTTTGAAATTCTCAGGAAATTTTCCAAATCCCCGACAAAATGGTGACACTTTCACATCAAAATCTCTAAAACTCCAGTGGAGATTCTTAAAATCAATGTTGACATGTTTGGAGTTCCCTTCAAAATGTTGGAAATCCCGGGGAAACATTGGAAATTCTCAGGAAATTTCAAAATCCCCGACAAAATTTTGAAACTTTCACATCAAAATCTCTAAAATTCCACTTGAAATTTTTTCAAAGTCCCTTAAAAATTTTCCAATTTTCGTCCCAATTCTTCCCATTCCCATTGAAACTTTTCAAATCCCTCTCAACATTGTTGAAATTCTCTTGAAGCTTTTAAAATTGTCTCTAGAATTTTCAAAATCTACCTCAACATGTTTACAATTTCACGTGAAAATGGCTAAAATTCCAGTTGAAGTTTTTTCAAAGTCCCTGAAAAACTTTCCAATTTTGGTCCCAATTCTTCCCATTCCCATTGAAACTTTTCAAATCCCTCTCAACATTGTTGAAATGCTGTTGAAACTTTTAAACTTCTCTCTGGAATTTTCAAAATCCACCTCAACATGTTTACAATTTCACGTCAAAATTGCTAAAATTCCAGTTGAAATTTTTTCAAAGTCCCTGAAATATTTTCCAATTTTCGTCCCAATTCTTCCCATTCCCATTGAAACTTTTCAAATCCCTCTCAAAATGGTTGAAACCCTGATGAAGCTTTTAAAATTCTCTCTAGAATTTTCCAAATCCACATCAACATGTTTACAATTTCACGTCAAAATTGCTAAAATTCCAGTTGAAATTTTTTCAAAGTCCCTGAAAAATTTTCCAATTTTCGTCCCAATTCTTCCCATTCCCATTGAAACTTTTCAAATCCCTCTCAACATTGTTGAAATCCTGTTGAAAGTTTTAAACTTCTCTCTAGAACTTTCCAAATCCACCTCAACATGTTTACAATTTCACATCAAAATTGCTAAAATTCCAGTTGAAATTTTTTCAAAGTCCCTGAAAAATTTTCCAATTTTTGTCCCAATTCTTCCCATTCCCATTGAAACTTTTCAAATCCCTCTCCAAATTGTTGAAATTCTCTTGAAGCTTTTAAAATTCGCTCGAGAATTTTCAAAATCCATGTCCACATGTTTACAATTTCACGTCAAAAAATGGCTAAAATTCCAGTTGAAATTTTTACAAAGTCCCTTAAAAATTTTCCAATTTTTGTCCCAATTCTTCCCATTCCCATTGAAACTTTTCAAATCCCTCTCAAAATTGTTGAAATTCTCTTGAAGCTTTTAAAATTCTCTCGAGAATTTTCAAAATCCATGTCCACATGTTTACAATTTCACGTCAAAAAATGGCTAAAATTCCAGTGGAAATTTTTTCAAAGTCCCTTAAAAATGTTCCAATTTCTGTCCCAATTCTTCCCATTCCCATTGAAACTTTTCAAATCCCTCTCAAAATTGTTGAAATTCTCTTGAAGCCCTTAAAATTCTCTCTAGAATTTTCCAAATCCATGTCCACATGTTTACAATTTCACGTCAAAAAATGGCTAAAATTCCAGTTGAAATTTTTTCAAAGTCCCTGAAAAATTTTCCAATTTTTGTCCCAATTCTTCCCATTCCCATTGAAACTTTTCAAATCCCTCTCCAAATTGTTGAAATTCTCTTGAAGCTTTTAAAATTCTCTCTAGAATTTTCAAAATCCACTTCCACATGTTTACAATTTCACGTCAAAAAATGGCTAAAATTCCAGTTGAAATTTTTTCAAAGTCCCTTAAAAATTTTCCAATTTTTTTCCCAATTCTTCCCATTCCCATTGAAACTTTTCAAATCCCTCTCAAAATTGTTGAAATTCTCTTGAAGCTTTTAAAATTCTCTCTAGAATTTTCAAAATCCATGTCCACAGGTTTACAATTTCACGTCAAAAAATGGCTAAAATTCCAGTTGAAATGTTTTCAAAGTCCCTTAAAAATTTTCCAATTTTCGTCCCAATTCTTCCCATTCCCATTGAAACTTTTCAAATCCCTCTCAACATTGTTGAAATTATGTTGAAGCTTTTAAAATTCTCTCTAGAATTTTCAAAATCTACCTCAACATGTTTACAATTTCACGTGAAAATTGCTAAAATTCCAGTTGAAATTTTTTCAAAGTCCCTGAAAAACTTTCCAATTTTCGTCCCAATTCTTCCCATTCCCATTGAAACTTTTCAAATCCCTCTCAACATTGTTGAAATCCTGTTAAAGCTTTTAAAATTCTCTCTAGAATTTTCAAAATCCATGTCCACATGTTTACAATTTCACGTCAAAATGGCTAAAATTCCAGTTGAAATTTTTTCAAAGTCCCTTCAGAATTTTCCAATTTTCGTCCCAATTCTTCCCATTCCCAATGAAACTTTTCAAATCCCTCTCAACGTTGTTGATATCCTGTTGAAGCTTTTAAAATTCTCTCTAGAATTTTCCAAATCCATGTCCACATGTTTACAGTTTCACGTCAAAATTGCCTCTATCCGAGAGGGCAGGAGGTCCATCTCCTTTTGGGGGTTACCTCTCTGGGACCTTTCCGACTTGCACGTCAGGGTGTTACTCCACCAGTCGATCTCCCTTTCGCACTCCCTGATGGTCCTGAGCGTCTCAACCTCCTCCTTAAGTTTGACGACCACGTCGAGCAGGTCTTGCACCTGCTCACACCTCACACAGGTGGAGTGCTGGCCTCCCTCCCCCAGCAGCAGGCTCTGGCACTCCCTGCAGAGACCTGAACAGCCACCGTTCGGGACAGAGCCTCAGTCTGCGTAGCCACAGCCTGTTAGAGACAAGCTCTCCTCCTGGAGACGCCCATGGGCGTCAGCAGTCTGGGGCGCTGGTAATAAGCTAGAGGGGCTGACAAGCAACAAGTGCTCTCTGCACCCTACTGCACAAGCTACCACACCTGCTGCTGCAGCACAGTGTGGGTGGGACTCACCCGCTACACAAGCTGGTTGCTCCTCCCTGCACCTGGTGACGAGTCGCTGCCCTCCCAAAGGCTTTTTCAAGGCAAGGGGAGGGGGTGTGGTCGCCGTCACCGTGGGAACGCCCCCGCCACGTCAGCCGCTCTCTCGCAATGGCTGCCGGGGCTTTGGCGATCGGGACCCGCCGGGAATCGCGCTGTCCCTGTACGTTTCCCTCTGAGCTTCCTGATCTCGGCTGAACCTCGTGGTCGGCTGAACCCCGCCGGCTCCGGCTCTCGCTGGGCTGGCTCCGATCAGCTGACTGAATGCTAGTATCGAGTTTCAGCCGCTTTTAAACCTCCCGCGTCACCGTGGGAACGCCCCCCGCCACGTCAGCCGCTCTCTCGCAATGGCTGCCGGGGCTTTGGCGATCGGGACCCGCCGGGAATCGCGCTGTCCCTGTACGTTTCCCTCTGAGCTTCCTGATCTCGGCTGAACCTCGTGGTCGGCTGAACCCCGCCGGCTCCGGCTCTCGCTGGGCTGGCTCCGATCAGCTGACTGAATGCTAGTATCGAGTTTCAGCCGCTTTTAAACCTCCCGCGTCACCGTGGGAACGCCCCCCGCCACGTCAGCCGCTCTCTCGCAATGGCTGCCGGGGCTTTGGCGATCGGGACCCGCCGGGAATCACGCTGTCCCTGTACGTTTCCCTCTGAGCTTCCTGATCTCGGCTGAACCTCGTGGTCGGTTGAACCCTGCCGGCTCCGGCTCTCGCTGGGCTGGCTCCGATCAGTTCCCTTCAAAATTTGGGAAATCCCGGTGAAACTTTTGAAATTCTCAGGAAATTTTCCAAATCCCCGACAAAATGGTGACACTTTCACATCAAAATCTCTAAAACTCCAGTGGAGATTCTTAAAATCAATGTTGACATGTTTGGAGTTCCCTTCAAAATGTTGGAAATCCCGGGGAAACTTTGGAAATTCTCAGGAAATTTCAAAATCCCCGACAAAATTTTGAAACTTTCACATCAAAATCTCTAAAATTCCACTTGAAATTTTTTCAAAGTCCCTTCAAAATTTTCCAATTTTCGTCCCAATTCTTCCCATTCCCATTGAAACTTTTCAAATCCCTCTCAACATTGTTGAAATTATGTTGAAGCTTTTAAAATTCTCTCTAGAATTTTCAAAATCTACCTCAACATGTTTACAATTTCACGTGAAAATTGCTAAAATTCCAGTTGAAATTTTTTCAAAGTCCCTGAAAAACTTTCCAATTTTCGTCCCAATTCTTCCCATTCCCATTGAAACTTTTCAAATCCCTCTCAACATTGTTGAAATCCTGTTAAAGCTTTTAAAATTCTCTCTAGAATTTTCAAAATCCATGTCCACATGTTTACAATTTCACGTCAAAATGGCTAAAATTCCAGTTGAAATTATTTCAAAGTCCCTGAAAAATTATCCAATTTTCTTCCCAATTCTTCCCATTCCCATTGAAACTTTTCAAATCCCTCTCAACATTGTTGAAATCCTGTTGAAAGTTTTAAACTTCTCTCTGGAATTTTCAAATTCCATGTCCACATGTTTACAATTTCACGTCAAAATTGCTAAAATTCCAGTTGAAATTTTTTCAAGGTCCCTGAAAAATTTTCCAATTTTCGTCCCAATTCTTCCCATTCCCATTGAAACTTTTCAAATCCCTCTCAAAATGGTTGAAACCCTGATGAAGCTTTTAAAATTCTCTCTAGAATTTTCCAAATCCACATCAACATGTTTACAATTTCACGTCAAAATGGCTAAAATTCCAGTTGAAATTTTTTCAAAGTCCCTTCAAAATTTTCCAATTTTCGTCCCAATTCTTCCCATTCCCATTGAAACTTTTCAAATCCCTCTCAACATTGTTGAAATCCTGTTGAAAGTTTTAAACTTCTCTCTAGAACTTTCCAAATCCACCTCAACATGTTTACAATTTCACATCAAAATTGCTAAAACTCCAGTTGAAATTTTTTCAAAGTCCCTTAAAAATTTTCCAATTTTTGTCCCAATTCTTCCCATTCCCATTGAAACTTTTCAAATCCCTCTCAAAATTGTTGAAATTCTCTTGAAGCTTTTAAAATTCTCTCGAGAATTTTCAAAATCCATGTCCACAGGTTTACAATTTCACGTCAAAAAATGGCTAAAATTCCAGTTGAAATTTTTTCAAAGTCCCTTAAAAATTTTCCAAATTTTTCCCAATTCTTCCCATTCCCATTGAAACTTTTCAAATCCCTCTCAACGTTGTTGAAATCCTGTTGAAGCTTTTATAATTCTCTCTAGAATTTTCCAAATCCACCTCAACATGTTTACAATTTCACGTCAAAATTGCTAAAATTCCAGTTGAAATTTTTTCAAAGTCCCTTCAAAATTTTCCAATTTTCGTCCCAAATCTTCCCATTCCCATTGAAACTTTTCAAATCCCTCTCAACATTGTTGGAATCCTGTTGAAAGTTTGAAACTTCTCTCAAGAATGTTCCAAATCCACCTCAACATGTTTACAATTTCACGTCAAAATGGCTAAAATTCCAGTTGAAATTTTTTCAAAGTCCCTTCAGAATTTTCCAATTTTCGTCCCAATTCTTCCCATTCCCAATGAAACTTTTCAAATCCCTCTCAACGTTGTTGATATCCTGTTGAAGCTTTTAAAATTCTCTCTAGAATTTTCCAAATCCATGTCCACATGTTTACAGTTTCACGTCAAAATTGCCTCTCTCCGAGAGGGCAGGAGGTCCATCTCCTTTTGGGGGTTACCTCTCTGGGACCTTTCCGACTTGCACGTCAGGGTGTTACTCCACCAGTCGATCTCCCTTTCGCACTCCCTGATGGTCCTGAGCGTCTCAACCTCCTCCTTAAGTTTGACGACCACGTCGAGCAGGTCTTGCACCTGCTCACACCTCACACAGGTGGAGTGCTGGCCTCCCTCCCCCAGCAGCAGGCTCTGGCACTCCCTGCAGAGACCTGAACAGCCACCGTTCGGGACAGAGCCTCAGTCTGCGTAGCCACAGCCTGTTAGAGACAAGCTCTCCTCCTGGAGATGCCCATGGTCGTCAGCAGTCTGGGGCGCTGGTAATAAGCTAGAGGGGCTGACAAGCAACAAGTGCTCTCTGCACCCTGCTGCACAAGCTACCACACCTGCTGCTGCAGCACAGTGTGGGTGGGACTCACCTGCTACACAAGCTGGTTGCTCCTCCCTGCACCTGGTGACTAGTCGCTGCCCTCCCAAAGGCTTTTTCAAGGCAAGGGGAGGGGGTGTGGTCGCCGTCACCGTGGGAACGCCCCCGCCACGTCAGCCGCTCTCTCGCAATGGCTGCCGGGGCTTTGGCGATCGGGACCCGCCGGGAATCACGCTGTCCCTGTACGTTTCCCTCTGAGCTTCCTGATCTCGGCTGAACCTCGTGGTCGGCTGAACCCCGCCGGCTCCGGCTCTCGCTGGGCTGGCTCCGATCAGTTCCCTTCAAAATTTGGGAAATCCCGGTGAAACTTTTGAAATTCTCAGGAAATTTTCCAAATCCCCGACAAAATGGTGACACTTTCACATCAAAATCTCTAAAACTCCAGTGGAGATTCTTAAAATCAATGTTGACATGTTTGGAGTTCCCTTCAAAATGTTGGAAATCCCGGGGAAACTTTGGAAATTCTCAGGAAATTTCAAAATCCCCGACAAAATTTTGAAACTTTCACATCAAAATCTCTAAAATTCCACTTGAAATTTTTTCAAAGTCCCTTCAAAATTTTCCAATTTTCGTCCCAATTCTTCCCATTCCCATTGAAACTTTTCAAATCCCTCTCAACATTGTTGAAATTCTCTTGAAGCTTTTAAAATTCTCTCTAGAATTTTCAAAATCTACCTCAACATGTTTACAATTTCACGTGAAAATGGCTAAAATTCCAGTTGAAGTTTTTTCAAAGTCCCTGAAAAACTTTCCAATTTTGGTCCCAATTCTTCCCATTCCCATTGAAACTTTTCAAATCCCTCTCAACATTGTTGAAATGCTGTTGAAACTTTTAAACTTCTCTCTGGAATTTTCAAAATCCACCTCAACATGTTTACAATTTCACGTCAAAATTGCTAAAATTCCAGTTGAAATTTTTTCAAAGTCCCTGAAAAATTTTCCAATTTTCGTCCCAATTCTTCCCATTCCCATTGAAACTTTTCAAATCCCTCTCAAAATTGTTGAAATTCTCTTGAAGCTTTTAAAATTCTCTCTAGAATTTTCCAAATCCACATCAACATGTTTACAATTTCACGTCAAAATTGCTAAAATTCCAGTTGAAATTTTTTCAAAGTCCCTGAAAAATTTTCCAATTTTCGTCCCAATTCTTCCCATTCCCATTGAAACTTTTCAAATCCCTCTCAACATTGTTGAAATCCTGTTGAAAGTTTTAAACTTCTCTCTAGAACTTTCCAAATCCACCTCAACATGTTTACAATTTCACATCAAAATTGCTAAAATTCCAGTTGAAATTTTTTCAAAGTCCCTGAAAAATTTTCCAATTTTTGTCCCAATTCTTCCCATTCCCATTGAAACTTTTCAAATCCCTCTCCAAATTGTTGAAATTCTCTTGAAGCTTTTAAAATTCTCCCTAGAATTTTCAAAATCCATGTCCACATGTTTACAATTTCACGTCAAAAAATGGCTAAAATTCCAGTTGAAATTTTTTCAAAGTCCCTGAAAAATTTTCCAATTTTGGTCCCAATTCTTCCCATTCCCATTGAAACTTTTCAAATCCCTCTCAAAATTGTTGAAATTCTCTTGAAGCTTTTAAAATTCTCTCTAGAATTTTCAAAATCCATGTCCACATGTTTACAATTTCACGTCAAAAAATGGCTAAAATTCCAGTGGAAATTTTTTCAAAGTCCCTTAAAAATTTTCCAATTTCTGTCCCAATTCTTCCCATTCCCATTGAAACTTTTCAAATCCCTCTCAAAATTGTTGAAATTCTCTTGAAGCCCTTAAAATTCTCTCTAGAATTTTCAAAATCCATGTCCACATGTTTACAATTTCACGTCAAAAAATGGCTAAAATTCCAGTTGAAATTTTTTCAAAGTCCCTGAAAAATTTTCCAATTTTTGTCCCAATTCTTCCCATTCCCATTGAAACTTTTCAAATCCCTCTCCAAATTGTTGAAATTCTCTTGAAGCTTTTAAAATTCTCTCTAGAATTTTCAAAATCCACTTCCACATGTTTACAATTTCACGTCAAAAAATGGCTAAAATTCCAGTTGAAATTTTTTCAAAGTCCCTTAAAAATTTTCCAATTTTTTTCCCAATTCTTCCCATTCCCATTGAAACTTTTCAAATCCCTCTCAAAATTGTTGAAATTCTCTTGAAGCTTTTAAAATTCTCTCTAGAATTTTCAAAATCCATGTCCACAGGTTTACAATTTCACGTCAAAAAATGGCTAAAATTCCAGTTGAAATGTTTTCAAAGTCCCTTCAAAATTTTCCAATTTTCGTCCCAATTCTTCCCATTCCCATTGAAACTTTTCAAATCCCTCTCAACATTGTTGAAATTATGTTGAAGCTTTTAAAATTCTCTCTAGAATTTTCAAAATCTACCTCAACATGTTTACAATTTCACGTGAAAATTGCTAAAATTCCAGTTGAAATTTTTTCAAAGTCCCTGAAAAACTTTCCAATTTTCGTCCCAATTCTTCCCATTCCCATTGAAACTTTTCAAATCCCTCTCAACATTGTTGAAATCCTGTTGAAGCTTTTATAATTCTCTCTAGAATTTTCCAAATCCACCTCAACATGTTTACAATTTCACGTCAAAATGGCTAAAATTCCAGTTGAAATTTTTTCAAAGTCCCTTCAGAATTTTCCAATTTTCGTCCCAATTCTTCCCATTCCCAATGAAACTTTTCAAATCCCTCTCAACGTTGTTGATATCCTGTTGAAGCTTTTAAAATTCTCTCTAGAATTTTCCAAATCCATGTCCACATGTTTACAGTTTCACGTCAAAATTGCCTCTATCCGAGAGGGCAGGAGGTCCATCTCCTTTTGGGGGTTACCTCTCTGGGACCTTTCCGACTTGCACGTCAGGGTGTTACTCCACCAGTCGATCTCCCTTTCGCACTCCCTGATGGTCCTGAGCGTCTCAACCTCCTCCTTAAGTTTGACGACCACGTCGAGCAGGTCTTGCACCTGCTCACACCTCACACAGGTGGAGTGCTGGCCTCCCTCCCCCAGCAGCAGGCTCTGGCACTCCCTGCAGAGACCTGAACAGCCACCGTTCGGGACAGAGCCTCAGTCTGCGTAGCCACAGCCTGTTAGAGACAAGCTCTCCTCCTGGAGACGCCCATGGGCGTCAGCAGTCTGGGGCGCTGGTAATAAGCTAGAGGGGCTGACAAGCAACAAGTGCTCTCTGCACCCTACTGCACAAGTTACCACACCTGCTGCTGCAGCACAGTGTGGGTGGGACTCACCCGCTACACAAGCTGGTTGCTCCTCCCTGCACCTGGTGACGAGTCGCTGCCCTCCCAAAGGCTTTTTCAAGGCAAGGGGAGGGGGTGTGGTCGCCGTCACCGTGGGAACGCCCCCGCCACGTCAGCCGCTCTGTCGCAATGGCTGCCGGGGCTTTGGCGATCGGGACCCGCCGGGAATCACGCTGTCCCTGTACGTTTCCCTCTGAGCTTCCTGATCTCGGCTGAACCTCGTGGTCGGCTGAACCCCGCCGGCTCCGGCTCTCGCTGGGCTGGCTCCGATCAGCTGACTGAATGCTAGTATCGAGTTTCAGCCGCTTTTAAACCTCCCGCGTCACCGTGGGAACGCCCCCCGCCACGTCAGCCGCTCTCTCGCAATGGCTGCCGGGGCTTTGGCGATCGGGACCCGCCGGGAATCACGCTGTCCCTGTACGTTTCCCTCTGAGCTTCCTGATCTCGGCTGAACCTCGTGGTCGGTTGAACCCTGCCGGCTCCGGCTCTCGCTGGGCTGGCTCCGATCAGTTCCCTTCAAAATTTGGGAAATCCCGGTGAAACTTTTGAAATTCTCAGGAAATTTTCCAAATCCCCGACAAAATGGTGACACTTTCACATCAAAATCTCTAAAACTCCAGTGGAGATTCTTAAAATCAATGTTGACATGTTTGGAGTTCCCTTCAAAATGTTGGAAATCCCGGGGAAACTTTGGAAATTCTCAGGAAATTTCAAAATCCCCGACAAAATTTTGAAACTTTCACATCAAAATCTCTAAAATTCCACTTGAAATTTTTTCAAAGTCCCTTCAAAATTTTCCAATTTTCGTCCCAATTCTTCCCATTCCCATTGAAACTTTTCAAATCCCTCTCAACATTGTTGAAATTATGTTGAAGCTTTTAAAATTCTCTCTAGAATTTTCAAAATCTACCTCAACATGTTTAAAATTTCACGTGAAAATTGCTAAAATTCCAGTTGAAATTTTTTCAAAGTCCCTGAAAAACTTTCCAATTTTCGTCCCAATTCTTCCCATTCCCATTGAAACTTTTCAAATCCCTCTCAACATTGTTGAAATCCTGTTAAAGCTTTTAAAATTCTCTCTAGAATTTTCAAAATCCATGTCCACATGTTTACAATTTCACGTCAAAATGGCTAAAATTCCAGTTGAAATTATTTCAAAGTCCCTGAAAAATTATCCAATTTTCTTCCCAATTCTTCCCATTCCCATTGAAACTTTTCAAATCCCTCTCAACATTGTTGAAATCCTGTTGAAAGTTTTAAACTTCTCTCTGGAATTTTCAAATTCCACCTCAACATGTTTACAATTTCACGTCAAAATTGCTAAAATTCCAGTTGAAATTTTTTCAAGGTCCCTGAAAAATTTTCCAATTTTTGTCCCAATTCTTCCCATTCCCATTGAAACTTTTCAAATCCCTCTCAAAATGGTTGAAATTCTCTTGAAGCTTTTAAAATTCTCTCTAGAATTTTCAAAATCCACATCAACATGTTTACAATTTCACGTCAAAATGGCTAAAATTCCAGTTGAAATTTTTTCAAAGTCCCTTCAAAATTTTCCAATTTTCGTCCCAATTCTTCCCATTCCCATTGAAACTTTTCAAATCCCTCTCAACATTGTTGAAATCCTGTTGAAAGTTTTAAACTTCTCTCTAGAATTTTCAAAATCCATGTCCACAGGTTTACAATTTCACGTCAAAAAATGGCTAAAATTCCAGTTGAAATTTTTTCAAAGTCCCTTCAAAATTTTCCAAATTTTTGTCCCAATTCTTCCCATTCCCATTGAAACTTTTCAAATCCCTCTCAACGTTGTTGAAATCCTGTTGAAGCTTTTATAATTCTCTCTAGAATTTTCCAAATCCACCTCAACATGTTTACAATTTCACGTCAAAATTGCTAAAATTCCAGTTGAAATTTTTTCAAAGTCCCTTCAAAATTTTCCAATTTTCGTCCCAAATCTTCCCATTCCCATTGAAACTTTTCAAATCCCTCTCAACATTGTTGGAATCCTGTTGAAAGTTTGAAACTTCTCTCAAGAATGTTCCAAATCCACCTCAACATGTTTACAATTTCACGTCAAAATGGCTAAAATTCCAGTTGAAATTTTTTCAAAGTCCCTTCAGAATTTTCCAATTTTCGTCCCAATTCTTCCCATTCCCAATGAAACTTTTCAAATCCCTCTCAACGTTGTTGATATCCTGTTGAAGCTTTTAAAATTCTCTCTAGAATTTTCCAAATCCATGTCCACATGTTTACAGTTTCACGTCAAAATTGCCTCTATCCGAGAGGGCAGGAGGTCCATCTCCTTTTGGGGGTTACCTCTCTGGGACCTTTCCGACTTGCACGTCAGGGTGTTACTCCACCAGTCGATCTCCCTTTCGCACTCCCTGATGGTCCTGAGCGTCTCAACCTCCTCCTTAAGTTTGACGACCACGTCGAGCAGGTCTTGCACCTGCTCACACCTCACACAGGTGGAGTGCTGGCCTCCCTCCCCCAGCAGCAGGCTCTGGCACTCCCTGCAGAGACCTGAACAGCCACCGTTCGGGACAGAGCCTCAGTCTGCGTAGCCACAGCCTGTTAGAGACAAGCTCTCCTCCTGGAGACGCCCATGGTCGTCAGCAGTCTGGGGCGCTGGTAATAAGCTAGAGGGGCTGACAAGCAACAAGTGCTCTCTGCACCCTGCTGCACAAGCTACCACACCTGCTGCTGCAGCACAGTGTGGGTGGGACTCACCTGCTACACAAGCTGGTTGCTCCTCCCTGCACCTGGTGACGAGTCACTGCCCTCCCAAAGGCTTTTTCAAGGCAAGGGGAGGGGGTGTGGTCGCCGTCACCGTGGGAACGCCCCCGCCACGTCAGCCGCTCTGTCGCAATGGCTGCCGGGGCTTTGGCGATCGGGACCCGCCGGGAATCACGCTGTCCCTGTACGTTTCCCTCTGAGCTTCCTGATCTCGGCTGAACCTCGTGGTCGGTTGAACCCTGCCGGCTCCGGCTCTCGCTGGGCTGGCTCCGATCAGTTCCCTTCAAAATTTGGGAAATCCCGGTGAAACTTTTGAAATTCTCAGGAAATTTTCCAAATCCCCGACAAAATGGTGACACTTTCACATCAAAATCTCTAAAACTCCAGTGGAGATTCTTAAAATCAATGTTGACATGTTTGGAGTTCCCTTCAAAATGTTGGAAATCCCGGGGAAACTTTGGAAATTCTCAGGAAATTTCAAAATCCCCGACAAAATTTTGAAACTTTCACATCAAAATCTCTAAAATTCCACTCGAAATTTTTTCAAAGTCCCTTCAAAATTTTCCAATTTTCGTCCCAATTCTTCCCATTCCCATTGAAACTTTTCAAATCCCTCTCAACATTGTTGAAATCCTGTTAAAGCTTTTAAAATTCTCTCTAGAATTTTCAAAATTCATGTCCACATGTTTACAATTTCACGTCAAAAAATGGCTAAAATTCCAGTTGAAATTTTTTCAAAGTCCCTGAAAAATTTTCCAATTTTTGTCCCAATTCTTCCCATTCCCATTGAAACTTTTCAAATCCCTCTCCAAATTGTTGAAATTCTCTTGAAGCTTTTAAAATTCTCTCGAGAATTTTCAAAATCCATGTCCACATGTTTACAATTTCACGTCAAAGAATGGCTAAAATTCCATTTGAAATTTTTTCAAAGTCCCTGACAAATTTTCCAATTTTTGTCCCAATTCTTCCCATTCCCATTGAAACTTTTCAAATCCCTCTCAAAATTGTTGAAATTCTCTTGAAGCTTTTAAAATTCTCTCTAGAATTTTCAAAATCCATGTCCACAGGTTTACAATTTCACGTCAAAAAATGGCTAAAATTCCAGTTGAAATTTTTTCAAAGTCCCTTAAAAATTTTCCAAATTTTTCCCAATTCTTCCCATTCCCATTGAAACTTTTCAAATCCCTCTCAAAATTGTTGAAATTCTCTTGAAGCTTTTATAATTCTCTCTAGAATTTTCCAAATCCACCTCAACATGTTTACAATTTCACGTCAAAATTGCTAAAATTCCAGTTGAAATTTTTTCAAAGTCCCTTCAAAATTTTCCAATTTTCGTCCCAAATCTTCCCATTCCCATTGAAACTTTTCAAATCCCTCTCAACGTTGTTGAAATCCTGTTGAAGCTTTTATAATTCTCTCTAGAATTTTCCAAATCCACCTCAACATGTTTACAATTTCACGTCAAAATGGCTAAAATTCCAGTTGAAATTTTTTCAAAGTCCCTTCAGAATTTTCCAATTTTCGTCCCAATTCTTCCCATTCCCAATGAAACTTTTCAAATCCCTCTCAACGTTGTTGATATCCTGTTGAAGCTTTTAAAATTCTCTCTAGAATTTTCCAAATCCATGTCCACATGTTTACAGTTTCACGTCAAAATTGCCTCTATCCGAGAGGGCAGGAGGTCCATCTCCTTTTGGGGGTTACCTCTCTGGGACCTTTCCGACTTGCACGTCAGGGTGTTACTCCACCAGTCGATCTCCCTTTCGCACTCCCTGATGGTCCTGAGCGTCTCAACCTCCTCCTTAAGTTTGACGACCACGTCGAGCAGGTCTTGCACCTGCTCACACCTCACACAGGTGGAGTGCTGGCCTCCCTCCCCCAGCAGCAGGCTCTGGCACTCCCTGCAGAGACCTGAACAGCCACCGTTCGGGACAGAGCCTCAGTCTGCGTAGCCACAGCCTGTTAGAGACAAGCTCTCCTCCTGGAGACGCCCATGGGCGTCAGCAGTCTGGGGCGCTGGTAATAAGCTAGAGGGGCTGACAAGCAACAAGTGCTCTCTGCACCCTACTGCACAAGCTACCACACCTGCTGCTGCAGCACAGTGTGGGTGGGACTCACCCGCTACACAAGCTGGTTGCTCCTCCCTGCACCTGGTGACGAGTCGCTGCCCTCCCAAAGGCTTTTTCAAGGCAAGGGGAGGGGGTGTGGTCGCCGTCACCGTGGGAACGCCCCCGCCACGTCAGCCGCTCTGTCGCAATGGCTGCCGGGGCTTTGGCGATCGGGACCCGCCGGGAATCACGCTGTCCCTGTACGTTTCCCTCTGAGCTTCCTGATCTCGGCTGAACCTCGTGGTCGGCTGAACCCCGCCGGCCCCGGCTCTCGCTGGGCTGGCTCCGATCAGCTGACTGAATGCTAGTATCGAGTTTCAGACGCTTTTAAACCTCCCGCGTCACCGTGGGAACGCCCCCCGCCACGTCAGCCGCTCTGTCGCAATGGCTGCCGGGGCTTTGGCGATCGGGACCCGCCGGGAATCACGCTGTCCCTGTACGTTTCCCTCTGAGCTTCCTGATCTCGGCTGAACCTCGTGGTCGGTTGAACCCTGCCGGCTCCGGCTCTCGCTGGGCTGGCTCCGATCAGTTCCCTTCAAAATTTGGGAAATCCCGGTGAAACTTTTGAAATTCTCAGGAAATTTTCCAAATCCCCGACAAAATGGTGACACTTTCACATCAAAATCTCTAAAACTCCAGTGGAGATTCTTAAAATCAATGTTGACATGTTTGGAGTTCCCTTCAAAATGTTGGAAATCCCGGGGAAACTTTGGAAATTCTCAGGAAATTTCAAAATCCCCGACAAAATTTTGAAACTTTCACACCAAAATCTCTAAAATTCCACTTGAAATTTTTTCAAAGTCCCTGAAAAATTTTCCAATTTTCGTCCCAATTCTTCCCATTCCCATTGAAACTTTTCAAATCCCTCTCAACATTGTTGAAATTCTCTTGAAGCTTTTAAAATTGTCTCTAGAATTTTCAAAATCTACCTCAACATGTTTAAAATTTCACGTGAAAATTGCTAAAATTCCAGTTGAAATTTTTTCAAAGTCCCTGAAAAACTTTCCAATTTTCGTCCCAATTCTTCCCATTCCCATTGAAACTTTTCAAATCCCTCTCAACATTGTTGAAATCCTGTTAAAGCTTTTAAAATTCTCTCTAGAATTTTCAAAATCCATGTCCACATGTTTACAATTTCACGTCAAAAAATGGCTAAAATTCCAGTTGAAATTTTTTCAAAGTCCCTTCAAAATTTTCCAATTTTTGTCCCAATTCTTCCCATTCCCATTGAAACTTTTCAAATCCCTCTCCAAATTGTTGAAATTCTCTTGAAGCTTTTAAAATTCTCTCGAGAATTTTCAAAATCCATGTCCACATGTTTACAATTTCACGTCAAAAAATGGCTAAAATTCCAGTGGAAATTTTTTCAAAGTCCCTTAAAAATTTTCCAATTTTTGTCCCAATTCTTCCCATTCCCATTGAAACTTTTCAAATCCCTCTCAAAATTGTTGAAATTCTCTTGAAGCTTTTAAAATTCTCTCTAGCATTTTCAAAATCCATGTCCACATGTTTACAATTTCACGTCAAAGAATGGCTAAAATTCCAGTTGAAATGTTTTCAAAGTCCCTTAAAAATTTTCCAATTTTTGTCCCAATTCTTCCCATTCCCATTGAAACTTTTCAAATCCCTCTCAAAATTGTTGAAATTTTGTTGAGGCTTTTTAAATTCTCTCTAGAATTTTCAAAATGCATGTCCACATGTTTACAATTTCACGTCAAAAAATGGCTAAAATTCCAGTTGAAATTTTTTCAAAGTCCCTTAAAAATTTTCCAATTTTTGTCCCAATTCTTCCCATTCCCATTGAAACTTTTCAAATCCCTCTCAAAATTGTTGAAATTCTCTTGAAGCTTTTAAAATTCTCTCGAGAATTTTCAAAATCCATGTCCACATGTTTACAATTTCACGTCAAAAAATGGCTAAAATTCCATTTGAAATTTTTTCAAAGTCCCTTCAAAATTTTCCAATTTTTGTCCCAATTCTTCCCATTCCCATTGAAACTTTTCAAATCCCTCTCAAAATTGTTGAAATTCTCTTGAAGCTTTTAAAATTCTCTCGAGAATTTTCAAAATCCATGTCCACATGTTTACAATTTCACGTCAAAAAATGGCTAAAATTCCAGTTGAAATTTTTTCAAAGTCCCTTAAAAATTTTCCAATTTTTGTCCCAATTCTTCCCATTCCCATTGAAACTTTTCAAATCCCTCTCAAAATTGTTGAAATTCTCTTGAAGCTTTTAAAATTCTCTCTAGAATTTTCAAAATCCATGTCCACAGGTTTACAATTTCACGTCAAAAAATGGCTAAAATTCCAGTTGAAATTTTTTCAAAGTCCCTTCAAAATTTTCCAATTTTCGTCCCAAATCTTCCCATTCCCATTGAAACTTTTCAAATCCCTCTCAACGTTGTTGAAATCCTGTTGAAGCTTTTATAATTCTCTCTAGAATTTTCCAAATCCACCTCAACATGTTTACAATTTCACGTCAAAATGGCTAAAATTCCAGTTGAAATTTTTTCAAAGTCCCTTCAGAATTTTCCAATTTTCGTCCCAATTCTTCCCATTCCCAATGAAACTTTTCAAATCCCTCTCAACGTTGTTGATATCCTGTTGAAGCTTTTAAAATTCTCTCTAGAATTTTCCAAATCCATGTCCACATGTTTACAGTTTCACGTCAAAATTGCCTCTATCCGAGAGGGCAGGAGGTCCATCTCCTTTTGGGGGTTACCTCTCTGGGACCTTTCCGACTTGCACGTCAGGGTGTTACTCCACCAGTCGATCTCCCTTTCGCACTCCCTGATGGTCCTGAGCGTCTCAACCTCCTCCTTAAGTTTGACGACCACGTCGAGCAGGTCTTGCACCTGCTCACACCTCACACAGGTGGAGTGCTGGCCTCCCTCCCCCAGCAGCAGGCTCTGGCACTCCCTGCAGAGACCTGAACAGCCACCGTTCGGGACAGAGCCTCAGTCTGCGTAGCCACAGCCTGTTAGAGACAAGCTCTCCTCCTGGAGACGCCCATGGGCGTCAGCAGTCTGGGGCGCTGGTAATAAGCTAGAGGGGCTGACAAGCAACAAGTGCTCTCTGCACCCTACTGCACAAGCTACCACACCTGCTGCTGCAGCACAGTGTGGGTGGGACTCACCCGCTACACAAGCTGGTTGCTCCTCCCTGCACCTGGTGACGAGTCGCTGCCCTCCCAAAGGCTTTTTCAAGGCAAGGGGAGGGGGTGTGGTCGCCGTCACCGTGGGAACGCCCCCGCCACGTCAGCCGCTCTGTCGCAATGGCTGCCGGGGCTTTGGCGATCGGGACCCGCCGGGAATCACGCTGTCCCTGTACGTTTCCCTCTGAGCTTCCTGATCTCGGCTGAACCTCGTGGTCGGCTGAACCCCGCCGGCCCCGGCTCTCGCTGGGCTGGCTCCGATCAGCTGACTGAATGCTAGTATCGAGTTTCAGCCGCTTTTAAACCTCCCGCGTCACCGTGGGAACGCCCCCCGCCACGTCAGCCGCTCTGTCGCAATGGCTGCCGGGGCTTTGGCGATCGGGACCCGCCGGGAATCACGCTGTCCCTGTACGTTTCCCTCTGAGCTTCCTGATCTCAGCTGAACCTCGTGGTCGGTTGAACCCTGCCGGCTCCGGCTCTCGCTGGGCTGGCTCCGATCAGTTCCCTTCAAAATTTGGGAAATCCCGGTGAAACTTTTGAAATTCTCAGGAAATTTTCCAAATCCCCGACAAAATGGTGACACTTTCACATCAAAATCTCTAAAACTCCAGTGGAGATTCTTAAAATCAATGTTGACATGTTTGGAGTTCCCTTCAAAATGTTGGAAATCCCGGGGAAACTTTGGAAATTCTCAGGAAATTTCAAAATCCCCGACAAAATTTTGAAACTTTCACACCAAAATCTCTAAAATTCCACTTGAAATTTTTTCAAAGTCCCTGAAAAATTTTCCAATTTTCGTCCCAATTCTTCCCATTCCCATTGAAACTTTTCAAATCCCTCTCAACATTGTTGAAATTCTCTTGAAGCTTTTAAAATTGTCTCTAGAATTTTCAAAATCTACCTCAACATGTTTAAAATTTCACGTGAAAATTGCTAAAATTCCAGTTGAAATTTTTTCAAAGTCCCTGAAAAACTTTCCAATTTTCGTCCCAATTCTTCCCATTCCCATTGAAACTTTTCAAATCCCTCTCAACATTGTTGAAATCCTGTTAAAGCTTTTAAAATTCTCTCTAGAATTTTCAAAATCCATGTCCACATGTTTACAATTTCACGTCAAAAAATGGCTAAAATTCCAGTTGAAATTTTTTCAAAGTCCCTTCAAAATTTTCCAATTTTTGTCCCAATTCTTCCCATTCCCATTGAAACTTTTCAAATCCCTCTCCAAATTGTTGAAATTCTCTTGAAGCTTTTAAAATTCTCTCGAGAATTTTCAAAATCCATGTCCACATGTTTACAATTTCACGTCAAAAAATGGCTAAAATTCCAGTGGAAATTTTTTCAAAGTCCCTTAAAAATTTTCCAATTTTTGTCCCAATTCTTCCCATTCCCATTGAAACTTTTCAAATCCCTCTCAAAATTGTTGAAATTCTCTTGAAGCTTTTAAAATTCTCTCTAGCATTTTCAAAATCCATGTCCACATGTTTACAATTTCACGTCAAAGAATGGCTAAAATTCCAGTTGAAATGTTTTCAAAGTCCCTTAAAAATTTTCCAATTTTTGTCCCAATTCTTCCCATTCCCATTGAAACTTTTCAAATCCCTCTCAAAATTGTTGAAATTTTGTTGAGGCTTTTTAAATTCTCTCTAGAATTTTCAAAATGCATGTCCACATGTTTACAATTTCACGTCAAAAAATGGCTAAAATTCCAGTTGAAATTTTTTCAAAGTCCCTTCAAAATTTTCCAATTTTTGTCCCAATTCTTCCCATTCCCATTGAAACTTTTCAAATCCCTCTCAAAATTGTTGAAATTCTCTTGAAGCTTTTAAAATTCTCTCGAGAATTTTCAAAATCCATGTCCACATGTTTACAATTTCACGTCAAAAAATGGCTAAAATTCCATTTGAAATTTTTTCAAAGTCCCTTAAAAATTTTCCAATTTTTGTCCCAATTCTTCCCATTCCCATTGAAACTTTTCAAATCCCTCTCAAAATTGTTGAAATTCTCTTGAAGCTTTTAAAATTCTCTCGAGAATTTTCAAAATCCATGTCCACATGTTTACAATTTCACGTCAAAAAATGGCTAAAATTCCAGTTGAAATTTTTTCAAAGTCCCTTCAAAATTTTCCAATTTTCGTCCCAAATCTTCCCATTCCCATTGAAACTTTTCAAATCCCTCTCAACGTTGTTGAAATCCTGTTGAAGCTTTTATAATTCTCTCTAGAATTTTCCAAATCCAGCTCAACATGTTTACAATTTCACGTCAAAATGGCTAAAATTCCAGTTGAAATTTTTTCAAAGTCCCTTCAGAATTTTCCAATTTTCGTCCCAATTCTTCCCATTCCCAATGAAACTTTTCAAATCCCTCTCAACGTTGTTGATATCCTGTTGAAGCTTTTAAAATTCTCTCTAGAATTTTCCAAATCCATGTCCACATGTTTACAGTTTCACGTCAAAATTGCCTCTATCCGAGAGGGCAGGAGGTCCATCTCCTTTTGGGGGTTACCTCTCTGGGACCTTTCCGACTTGCACGTCAGGGTGTTACTCCACCAGTCGATCTCCCTTTCGCACTCCCTGATGGTCCTGAGCGTCTCAACCTCCTCCTTAAGTTTGACGACCACGTCGAGCAGGTCTTGCACCTGCTCACACCTCACACAGGTGGAGTGCTGGCCTCCCTCCCCCAGCAGCAGGCTCTGGCACTCCCTGCAGAGACCTGAACAGCCACCGTTCGGGACAGAGCCTCAGTCTGCGTAGCCACAGCCTGTTAGAGACAAGCTCTCCTCCTGGAGACGCCCATGGGCGTCAGCAGTCTGGGGCGCTGGTAATAAGCTAGAGGGGCTGACAAGCAACAAGTGCTCTCTGCACCCTACTGCACAAGCTACCACACCTGCTGCTGCAGCACAGTGTGGGTGGGACTCACCCGCTACACAAGCTGGTTGCTCCTCCCTGCACCTGGTGACTAGTCGCTGCCCTCCCAAAGGCTTTTTCAAGGCAAGGGGAGGGGGTGTGGTCGCCGTCACCGTGGGAACGCCCCCGCCACGTCAGCCGCTCTGTCGCAATGGCTGCCGGGGCTTTGGCGATCGGGACCCGCCGGGAATCACGCTGTCCCTGTACGTTTCCCTCTGAGCTTCCTGATCTCGGCTGAACCTCGTGGTCGGCTGAACCCCGCCGGCCCCGGCTCTCGCTGGGCTGGCTCCGATCAGCTGACTGAATGCTAGTATCGAGTTTCAGCCGCTTTTAAACCTCCCGCGTCACCGTGGGAACGCCCCCCGCCACGTCAGCCGCTCTGTCGCAATGGCTGCCGGGGCTTTGGCGATCGGGACCCGCCGGGAATCACGCTGTCCCTGTACGTTTCCCTCTGAGCTTCCTGATCTCGGCTGAACCTCGTGGTCGGTTGAACCCTGCCGGCTCCGGCTCTCGCTGGGCTGGCTCCGATCAGTTCCCTTCAAAATTTGGGAAATCCCGGTGAAACTTTTGAAATTCTCAGGAAATTTTCCAAATCCCCGACAAAATGGTGACACTTTCACATCAAAATCTCTAAAACTCCAGTGGAGATTCTTAAAATCAATGTTGACATGTTTGGAGTTCCCTTCAAAATGTTGGAAATCCCGGGGAAACTTTGGAAATTCTCAGGAAATTTCAAAATCCCCGACAAAATTTTGAAACTTTCACACCAAAATCTCTAAAATTCCACTTGAAATTTTTTCAAAGTCCCTGAAAAATTTTCCAATTTTCGTCCCAATTCTTCCCATTCCCATTGAAACTTTTCAAATCCCTCTCAACATTGTTGAAATTCTCTTGAAGCTTTTAAAATTCTCTCTAGAATTTTCAAAATCTACCTCAACATGTTTAAAATTTCACGTGAAAATTGCTAAAATTCCAGTTGAAATTTTTTCAAAGTCCCTGAAAAACTTTCCAATTTTCGTCCCAATTCTTCCCATTCCCATTGAAACTTTTCAAATCCCTCTCAACATTGTTGAAATCCTGTTAAAGCTTTTAAAATTCTCTCTAGAATTTTCAAAATCCATGTCCACATGTTTACAATTTCACGTCAAAAAATGGCTAAAATTCCAGTTGAAATTTTTTCAAAGTCCCTTCAAAATTTTCCAATTTTTGTCCCAATTCTTCCCATTCCCATTGAAACTTTTCAAATCCCTCTCCAAATTGTTGAAATTCTCTTGAAGCTTTTAAAATTCTCTCGAGAATTTTCAAAATCCATGTCCACATGTTTACAATTTCACGTCAAAAAATGGCTAAAATTCCAGTGGAAATTTTTTCAAAGTCCCTTAAAAATTTTCCAATTTTTGTCCCAATTCTTCCCATTCCCATTGAAACTTTTCAAATCCCTCTCAAAATTGTTGAAATTCTCTTGAAGCTTTTAAAATTCTCTCTAGCATTTTCAAAATCCATGTCCACATGTTTACAATTTCACGTCAAAGAATGGCTAAAATTCCAGTTGAAATGTTTTCAAAGTCCCTTAAAAATTTTCCAATTTTTGTCCCAATTCTTCCCATTCCCATTGAAACTTTTCAAATCCCTCTCAAAATTGTTGAAATTCTCTTGAAGCTTTTAAAATTCTCTCGAGAATTTTCAAAATCCATGTCCACATGTTTACAATTTCACGTCAAAAAATGGCTAAAATTCCATTTGAAATTTTTTCAAAGTCCCTTAAAAATTTTCCAATTTTTGTCCCAATTCTTCCCATTCCCATTGAAACTTTTCAAATCCCTCTCAAAATTGTTGAAATTCTCTTGAAGCTTTTAAAATTCTCTCGAGAATTTTCAAAATCCATGTCCACATGTTTACAATTTCACGTCAAAAAATGGCTAAAATTCCAGTTGAAATTTTTTCAAAGTCCCTGAAAAATTTTCCAATTTTTGTCCCAATTCTTCCCATTCCCATTGAAACTTTTCAAATCCCTCTCAAAATTGTTGAAATTCTCTTGAAGCTTTTAAAATTCTCTCTAGAATTTTCAAAATCCATGTCCACAGGTTTACAATTTCACGTCAAAAAATGGCTAAAATTCCAGTTGAAATTTTTTCAAAGTCCCTTCAAAATTTTCCAATTTTCGTCCCAAATCTTCCCATTCCCATTGAAACTTTTCAAATCCCTCTCAACGTTGTTGAAATCCTGTTGAAGCTTTTATAATTCTCTCTAGAATTTTCCAAATCCACCTCAACATGTTTACAATTTCACGTCAAAATGGCTAAAATTCCAGTTGAAATTTTTTCAAAGTCCCTTCAGAATTTTCCAATTTTCGTCCCAATTCTTCCCATTCCCAATGAAACTTTTCAAATCCCTCTCAACGTTGTTGATATCCTGTTGAAGCTTTTAAAATTCTCTCTAGAATTTTCCAAATCCATGTCCACATGTTTACAGTTTCACGTCAAAATTGCCTCTATCCGAGAGGGCAGGAGGTCCATCTCCTTTTGGGGGTTACCTCTCTGGGACCTTTCCGACTTGCACGTCAGGGTGTTACTCCACCAGTCGATCTCCCTTTCGCACTCCCTGATGGTCCTGAGCGTCTCAACCTCCTCCTTAAGTTTGACGACCACGTCGAGCAGGTCTTGCACCTGCTCACACCTCACACAGGTGGAGTGCTGGCCTCCCTCCCCCAGCAGCAGGCTCTGGCACTCCCTGCAGAGACCTGAACAGCCACCGTTCGGGACAGAGCCTCAGTCTGCGTAGCCACAGCCTGTTAGAGACAAGCTCTCCTCCTGGAGACGCCCATGGGCGTCAGCAGTCTGGGGCGCTGGTAATAAGCTAGAGGGGCTGACAAGCAACAAGTGCTCTCTGCACCCTACTGCACAAGCTACCACACCTGCTGCTGCAGCACAGTGTGGGTGGGACTCACCCGCTACACAAGCTGGTTGCTCCTCCCTGCACCTGGTGACGAGTCGCTGCCCTCCCAAAGGCTTTTTCAAGGCAAGGGGAGGGGGTGTGGTCGCCGTCACCGTGGGAACGCCCCCGCCACGTCAGCCGCTCTGTCGCAATGGCTGCCGGGGCTTTGGCGATCGGGACCCGCCGGGAATCACGCTGTCCCTGTACGTTTCCCTCTGAGCTTCCTGATCTCGGCTGAACCTCGTGGTCGGCTGAACCCCGCCGGCCCCGGCTCTCGCTGGGCTGGCTCCGATCAGCTGACTGAATGCTAGTATCGAGTTTCAGCCGCTTTTAAACCTCCCGCGTCACCGTGGGAACGCCCCCCGCCACGTCAGCCGCTCTGTCGCAATGGCTGCCGGGGCTTTGGCGATCGGGACCCGCCGGGAATCACGCTGTCCCTGTACGTTTCCCTCTGAGCTTCCTGATCTCGGCTGAACCTCGTGGTCGGTTGAACCCTGCCGGCTCCGGCTCTCGCTGGGCTGGCTCCGATCAGTTCCCTTCAAAATTTGGGAAATCCCGGTGAAACTTTTGAAATTCTCAGGAAATTTTCCAAATCCCCGACAAAATGGTGACACTTTCACATCAAAATCTCTAAAACTCCAGTGGAGATTCTTAAAATCAATGTTGACATGTTTGGAGTTCCCTTCAAAATGTTGGAAATCCCGGGGAAACTTTGGAAATTCTCAGGAAATTTCAAAATCCCCGACAAAATTTTGAAACTTTCACACCAAAATCTCTAAAATTCCACTTGAAATTTTTTCAAAGTCCCTTCAAAATTTTCCAATTTTCGTCCCAATTCTTCCCATTCCCATTGAAACTTTTCAAATCCCTCTCAACATTGTTGAAATTCTCTTGAAGCTTTTAAAATTCTCTCTAGAATTTTCAAAATCTACCTCAACATGTTTAAAATTTCACGTGAAAATTGCTAAAATTCCAGTTGAAATTTTTTCAAAGTCCCTGAAAAACTTTCCAATTTTCGTCCCAATTCTTCCCATTCCCATTGAAACTTTTCAAATCCCTCTCAACATTGTTGAAATCCTGTTAAAGCTTTTAAAATTCTCTCTAGAATTTTCAAAATCCATGTCCACATGTTTACAATTTCACGTCAAAAAATGGCTAAAATTCCAGTTGAAATTTTTTCAAAGTCCCTTCAAAATTTTCCAATTTTTGTCCCAATTCTTCCCATTCCCATTGAAACTTTTCAAATCCCTCTCCAAATTGTTGAAATTCTCTTGAAGCTTTTAAAATTCTCTCGAGAATTTTCAAAATCCATGTCCACATGTTTACAATTTCACGTCAAAAAATGGCTAAAATTCCAGTGGAAATTTTTTCAAAGTCCCTTAAAAATTTTCCAATTTTTGTCCCAATTCTTCCCATTCCCATTGAAACTTTTCAAATCCCTCTCAAAATTGTTGAAATTCTCTTGAAGCTTTTAAAATTCTCTCTAGCATTTTCAAAATCCATGTCCACATGTTTACAATTTCACGTCAAAGAATGGCTAAAATTCCAGTTGAAATGTTTTCAAAGTCCCTTAAAAATTTTCCAATTTTTGTCCCAATTCTTCCCATTCCCATTGAAACTTTTCAAATCCCTCTCAAAATTGTTGAAATTTTGTTGAGGCTTTTTAAATTCTCTCTAGAATTTTCAAAATGCATGTCCACATGTTTACAATTTCACGTCAAAAAATGGCTAAAATTCCAGTTGAAATTTTTTCAAAGTCCCTTAAAAATTTTCCAATTTTTGTCCCAATTCTTCCCATTCCCATTGAAACTTTTCAAATCCCTCTCAAAATTGTTGAAATTCTCTTGAAGCTTTTAAAATTCTCTCGAGAATTTTCAAAATCCATGTCCACATGTTTACAATTTCACGTCAAAAAATGGCTAAAATTCCATTTGAAATTTTTTCAAAGTCCCTTAAAAATTTTCCAATTTTTGTCCCAATTCTTCCCATTCCCATTGAAACTTTTCAAATCCCTCTCAAAATTGTTGAAATTCTCTTGAAGCTTTTAAAATTCTCTCTAGAATTTTCAAAATCCATGTCCACATGTTTACAATTTCACGTCAAAAAATGGCTAAAATTCCAGTTGAAATTTTTTCAAAGTCCCTGAAAAATTTTCCAATTTTTGTCCCAATTCTTCCCATTCCCATTGAAACTTTTCAAATCCCTCTCAAAATTGTTGAAATTCTCTTGAAGCTTTTAAAATTCTCTCTAGAATTTTCAAAATCCATGTCCACAGGTTTACAATTTCACGTCAAAAAATGGCTAAAATTCCAGTTGCAATTTTTTCAAAGTCCCTTAAAAATTTTCCAATTTTTGTCCCAATTCTTCCCATTCCCATTGAAACTTTTCAAATCCCTCTCAACATTGTTGGAATCCTGTTGAAAGTTTGAAACTTCTCTCAAGAATGTGCCAAATCCACCTCAACATGTTTACAATTTCACGTCAAAATGGCTAAAATTCCAGTGGAAATTTTTTCAAAGTCCCTTCAGAATTTTCCAATTTTTGTCCCAATTCTTCCCATTCCCATTGAAACTTTTCAAATCCCTCTCAAAATTGTTGAAATTCTCTTGAAGCTTTTAAAATTCTCTCTAGAATTTTCAAAATCCATGTCCACATGTTTACAATTTCTCGTCAAAACATGGCTAAAATTCCAGTTGAAATTTTTTCAAAGTCCCTTAAAAATTTTCCAATTTTTGTCCCAATTCTTCCCATTCCCATTGAAACTTTTCAAATCCCTCTCAAAATTGTTGAAATTCTCTTGAAGCTTTTAAAATTCTCTCTAGAATTTTCAAAATCCATGTCCACATGTTTACAATTTCACGTCAAAAAATGGCTAAAATTCCAGTTGAAATTTTTTCAAAGTCCCTTCAAAATTTTCCGATTTTTGTCCCAATTCTTCCCATTCCCATTGAAACTTTTCAAATCCCTCTCAAAATTGTTGAAATTCTCTTGAGGCTTTTAAAATTCTCTCGAGAATTTTCAAAATCCATGTCCACATGTTTACAATTTCACGTCAAAAAATGGCTAAAATTCCAGTTGAAATTTTTTCAAAGTCCCTGAAAAATTTTCCAATTTTGGTCCCAATTCTTCCCATTCCCATTGAAACTTTTCAAATCCCTCTCAAAATTGTTGAAATTCTCTTGAAGCTTTTAAAATTCTCTCTAGAATTTTCAAAATCCATGTCCACATGTTTACAATTTCACTTCAAAAAATGGCTAAAATTCCAGTTGAAATTTTTTCAAAGTCCCTGAAAAATTTTCCAATTTTTGTCCCAATTCTTCCCATTCCCATTGAAACTTTTCAAATCACTCTCAAAATTGTTGAAATTCTCTTGAAGCTTTTAAAATTCTCTCCAGAATTTTCAAAATCCATGTCCACATGTTTACAATTTCACGTCAAAAAATGGCTAAAATTCCAGTTGAAATTTTTTCAAAGTCCCTGACAAATTTTCCAATTTTTGTCCCAATTCTTCCCATTCCCATTGAAACTTTTCAAATCCCTCTCAAAATTGTTGAAATTCTCTTGAAGCTTTTTAAATTCTCTCTAGAATTTTCAAAATCCATGTCCACATGTTTACAATTTCACGTCAAAAAATGGCTAAAATTCCAGTTGAAATTTTTTCAAAGTCCCTGAAAAATTTTCCAATTTTTGTCCCAATTCTTCCCATTCCCATTGAAACTTTTCAAATCCCTCTCAAAATTGTTGAAATTCTCTTGAAGCTTTTAAAATTCTCTCGAGAATTTTCAAAATCCATGTCCACATGTTTACAATTTCACGTCAAAAAATGGCTAAAATTCCAGTTGAAATTTTTTCAAAGTCCCTGAAAAATTTTCCAATTTTTGTCCCAATTCTTCCCAGTCCCATTGAAACTTTTCAAATCCCGCTCAAAATTGTTGAAATCCTGTTGAAGGTTTTAAAATTCCCTCTAGAATTTTCCAAAACAACGTCAAAATGTTTAAAATTTCACGTCAAAATGTCTGAAAAGCCAGTGCAGATTCTCAAAATCAATGTTGACATGTTTCGAGATATTTTTCAACATTTTGGAAATCCCGGAAAAACATTTGAAATTTTCAGAAAATATTCCAAAACCCCGAGAAAATTGTGACACTTTCACGTCAGAATCTCTAAAGCTCCAGTTGGGAATAATAAAAACAATGTTGACATGTTTAGAGTTTTTTCCACCGTTTTGGATATCCCGGGGAAACTTATGACATTCTCGCAAAGTTTCATATCGCCGACAAGATTTTGATACTTTCACGCCAAAATCTCTAAAACTCCTTTTGAGAATCATAAAATCAATGTTGACATGTTTCGACTTCTTTTCGACCATTTGGAAATAAGAGTGAAACTTTTGACATTCTCGCAAAGTTCCAAATCGCCGACAAGATTTTAACACTTTCACGTCAAAA
>NW_028114962.1:0-53783 GCF_964273445.1 Streptopelia decaocto
TCCCATTCCCATTGAAACTTTTCAAATCCCTCTCAGAATTGTAGAAATTCTGTTAAAGCTTTTAAAATTCTCTCTAGAATTTTCAAAATCCATGTCCACATGTTTACAATTTCACATAAAAAAATTGCTAAAATTCCAGTTGAAATTTTTTCAAAGTCCCTTAAAAATTTTCCAATTTTTGTCCCAATTCTTCCCATTCCCATTGAAACTTTTCAAAGCCCTCTCAAAATTGTTGAAATTCTCTTGAAGCTTTTAAAATTCTCTCTAGAATTTTCAAAATCCATGGCCACATGTTTACAATTTCACGTCAAAAATTGCTAAAATTCCAGTTGAAATTTTTTCAAAGTCCCTTAAAAATTTTCCAATTTTTGTCCCAATTCTTCCCATTCCCATTGAAACTTTTCAAATCCCTCTCAAAATTGTTGAAATTCTGTTGAAGCTTTTAAAATTCTCTCTACAATTTTCAAAATCCATGTCCACATGTTTACAATTTCACGTAAAAAAATGGCTAAAATTCCAGTTGAAATTTTTTCAAAGTCCCTTAAAAATTTTCCAATTTTTGTCCCAATTCTTCCCATTCCCACTGAAACTTTTCAAATCCCTCTCAAAATTGTGTAAATTCTCTTGAAGCTTTTAAAATTCTCTCTAGAATTTTCAAAATCCATGGCCACATGTTTACAATTTCACATAAAAAAATTGCTAAAAATCCAGTTGAAATTTTTTCAAAGTCCCTTAAAAATTTTCCAATTTTTGTCCCAATTCTTCCCATTCCCATTGAAACTTTTCAAATCCCTCTCAAAATTGTTGAAATTCTCTTGAAGCTTTTAAAATTCTCTCTAGAATTTTCAAAATCCATGGCCACATGTTTACAATTTCACGTCAAAAAATGGCTAAAATTCCAGTTGAAATTTTTTCAAAGTCCCTTAAAAATTTCCAATTTTTGTCCCAATTCTTCCCATTCCCATTGAAACTTTTCAAATCCCTCTCAGAATTGTAGAAATTCTCTTGAAGCTTTTAAAATTCTCTCTAGAATTTTCAAAATCCATGTCCACATGTTTACAATTTCACGTAAAAAAATGGCTAAAATTCCAGTTGAAATTTTTTCAAAGTCCCTTAAAAATTTTCCAATTTTTGTCCCAATTCTTCCCATTCCCACTGAAACTTTTCAAATCCCTCTCAAAATTGTTGAAATTCTCTTGAAGCTTTTAAAATTCTCTCTAGAATTTTCAAAATCCATGTCCACATGTTTACAATTTCACGTCAAAAAATTGCTAAAATTCCAGTTGAAATTTTTTCAAAGTCCCTTAAAAATTTTCCAATTTTTGTCCCAATTCTTCCCATTCCCATTGAAACTTTTCAAATCCCTCTCAAAATTGTTGAAATTCTCTTGAAGCTTTTAAAATTCTCTCTAGAATTTTCAAAATCCATGTCCACATGTTTACAATTTCATGTCAAAAAATTGCAAAAATTCCAGTTGAAATTTTTTCAAAGTCCCTTAAAAATTTTCCAATTTTTGTCCCAATTCTTCCCATTCCCATTGAAACTTTTCAAATCCCTCTCAAAATTGTTGAAATTCTCTTGAAGCTTTTAAAATTCTCTCTAGAATTTTCAAAATCCATGGCCACATGTTTACAATTTCACGTCAAAAAATGGCTAAAATTCCAGTTGAAATTTTTTCAAAGTCCCTTAAAAATTTTCCAATTTTTGTCCCAATTCTTCCCATTCCCATTGAAACTTTTCAAATCCCTCTCAGAATTGTAGAAATTCTGTTAAAGCTTTTAAAATTCTCTCTAGAATTTTCAAATCCATGTCCACATGTTTACAATTTCACATAAAAAAATGGCTAAAATTCCAGTTGAAATTTTTTCAAAGTCCCTTAAAAATTTTCCAATTTTTGTCCCAATTCTTCCCATTCCCATTGAAACTTTTCAAAGCCCTCTCAAAATTGTTGAAATTCTCTTGAAGCTTTTAAAATTCTCTCTAGAATTTTCAAAATCCATGGCCACATGTTTACAATTTCACGTCAAAAAATGGCTAAAATTCCAGTTGAAATTTTTTCAAAGTCCCTTAAAAATTTTCCAATTTTTGTCCCAATTCTTCCCATTCCCATTGAAACTTTTCAAATCCCTCTCAAAATTGTTGAAATTCTCTTGAAGCTTTTAAAATTCTCTCTAGAATTTTCAAAATCCATGGCCACATGTTTACAATTTCACATAAAAAAATGGCTAAAATTCCAGTTGAAATTTTTTCAAAGTCCCTTAAAAATTTTCCAATTTTTGTCCCAATTCTTCCCATTCCCATTGAAACTTTTCAAATCCCTCTCAGAATTGTAGAAATTCTGTTAAAGCTTTTAAAATTCTCTCTAGAATTTTCAAAATCCATGGCCACATGTTTACAATTTCACGTCAAAAAATGGCTAAAATTCCAGTTGAAATTTTTTCAAAGTCCCTTAAAAATTTTCCAATTTTTGTCCCAATTCTTCCCATTCCCATTGAAACTTTTCAAATCCCTCTCAAAATTGTTGAAATTCTCTTGAAGCTTTTAAAATTCTCTCTAGAATTTTCAAAATCCATGGCCACATGTTTACAATTTCACGTCAAAAAATGGCTAAAATTCCAGTTGAAATTTTTTCAAAGTCCCTTAAAAATTTTCCAATTTTTGTCCCAATTCTTCCCATTCCCATTGAAACTTTTCAAATCCCTCTCAGAATTGTAGAAATTCTGTTAAAGCTTTTAAAATTCTCTCTAGAATTTTCAAAATCCATGTCCACATGTTTACAATTTCACATAAAAAAATTGCTAAAATTCCAGTTGAAATTTTTTCAAAGTCCCTTAAAAATTTTCCAATTTTTGTCCCAATTCTTCCCATTCCCATTGAAACTTTTCAAAGCCCTCTCAAAATTGTTGAAATTCTCTTGAAGCTTTTAAAATTCTCTCTAGAATTTTCAAAATCCATGGCCACATGTTTACAATTTCACGTCAAAAAATTGCTAAAATTCCAGTTGAAATTTTTTCAAAGTCCCTTAAAAATTTTCCAATTTTTGTCCCAATTCTTCCCATTCCCATTGAAACTTTTCAAATCCCTCTCAAAATTGTTGAAATTCTGTTGAAGCTTTTAAAATTCTCTCTACAATTTTCAAAATCCATGTCCACATGTTTACAATTTCACGTAAAAAAATGGCTAAAATTCCAGTTGAAATTTTTTCAAAGTCCCTTAAAAATTTTCCAATTTTTGTCCCAATTCTTCCCATTCCCACTGAAACTTTTCAAATCCCTCTCAAAATTGTGTAAATTCTCTTGAAGCTTTTAAAATTCTCTCTAGAATTTTCAAAATCCATGGCCACATGTTTACAATTTCACATAAAAAAATTGCTAAAAATCCAGTTGAAATTTTTTCAAAGTCCCTTAAAAAATTTCCAATTTTTGTCCCAATTCTTCCCATTCCCATTGAAACTTTTCAAATCCCTCTCAAATTGTTGAAATTCTCTTGAAGCTTTTAAAATTCTCTCTAGAATTTTCAAAATCCACTTCAACATGTTTACAATTTCATGTCAAAAAATTGCTAAAATTCCAGTTGAAATTTTTTCAAAGTCCCTTAAAAATTTTCCAATTTTTGTCCCAATTCTTCCCATTCCCATTGAAACTTTTCAAATCCCTCTCAAAATTGTTGAAATTCTCTTGAAGCTTTTAAAATTCTCTCTAGAATTTTCAAAATCCACTTCAACATGTTTACAATTTCATGTCAAAAAATGGCTAAAATTCCAGTTGAAATTTTTTCAAAGTCCCTTAAAAATTTTCCAATTTTTGTCCCAATTCTTCCCATTCCCATTGAAACTTTTCAAATCCCTCTCAAAATTGTTGAAATTCTCTTGAAGCTTTTAAAATTCTCTCTAGAATTTTCAAAATCCATGGCCACATGTTTACAATTTCACGTCAAAAAATGGCTAAAATTCCAGTTGAAATTTTTTCAAAGTCCCTTAAAAATTTTCCAATTTTTGTCCCAATTCTTCCCATTCCCATTGAAACTTTTCAAATCCCTCTCCAAATTGTTGAAATTCTCTTGAAGCTTTTAAAATTCTCTCTAGAATTTTCAAAATCCATGGCCACATGTTTACAATTTCACGTCAAAAAATTGCTAAAATTCCAGTTGAAATTTTTTCAAAGTTCCTTAAAAATTTTCCAATTTTTGTCCCAATTCTTCCCATTCCCATTGAAACTTTTCAAATCCCTCTCAAAATTGTTGAAATTCTGTTGAAGCTTTTAAAATTCTCCTAGAATTTTCAAAATCCATGTCCACATGTTTACAATTTCACATCAAAAAATGGCTAAAATTCCAGTTGAAATTTTTTCAAAGTCCCTTAAAAAATTTTCCAATTTTTGTCCCAATTCTTCCCATTCCCACTGAAACTTTTCAAATCCCTCTCAAAATTGTGTAAATTCTCTTGAAGCTTTTAAAATTCTCTCTAGAATTTTCAAAATCCATGGCCACATGTTTACAATTTCACATAAAAAAATTGCTAAAAATCCCAGTTGAAATTTTTTCAAAGTCCCTTAAAAATTTTCCAATTTTTGTCCCAATTCTTCCCATTCCCATTGAAACTTTTCAAATCCCTCTCAAAATTGTTGAAATTCTCTTGAAGCTTTTAAAATTCTCTCTAGAATTTTCAAAATCCATGGCCACATGTTTACAATTTCACGTCAAAAAATGGCTAAAATTCCAGTTGAAATTTTTTCAAAGTCCCTTAAAAATTTTCCAATTTTTGTCCCAATTCTTCCCATTCCCATTGAAACTTTCAAATCCCTCTCAGAATTGTAGAAATTCTCTTGAAGCTTTTAAAATTCTCTCTAGAATTTTCAAAATCCATGTCCACATGTTTACAATTTCACGTAAAAAAATGGCTAAAATTCCAGTTGAAATTTTTTCAAAGTCCCTTAAAATTTTCCAATTTTTGTCCCAATTCTTCCCATTCCCACTGAAACTTTTCAAATCCCTCTCAAAATTGTTGAAATTCTCTTGAAGCTTTTAAAATTCTCTCTAGAATTTTCAAAATCCATGTCCACATGTTTACAATTTCACGTCAAAAAATTGCTAAAATTCCAGTTGAAATTTTTTCAAAGTCCCTTAAAAATTTTCCAATTTTTGTCCCAATTCTTCCCATTCCCATTGAAACTTTTCAAATCCCTCTCAAAATTGTTGAAATTCTCTTGAAGCTTTTAAAATTCTCTCTAGAATTTTCAAAATCCATGTCCACATGTTTACAATTTCATGTCAAAAAATTGCAAAAATTCCAGTTGAAATTTTTCAAAGTCCCTTAAAAATTTTCCAATTTTTGTCCCAATTCTTCCCATTCCCATTGAAACTTTTCAAATCCCTCTCAAAATTGTTGAAATTCTCTTGAAGCTTTTAAAATTCTCTCTAGAATTTTCAAAATCCATGGCCACATGTTTACAATTTCACGTCAAAAAATGGCTAAAATTCCAGTTGAAATTTTTTCAAAGTCCCTTAAAAATTTTCCAATTTTTGTCCCAATTCTTCCCATTCCCATTGAAACTTTTCAAATCCCTCTCAGAATTGTAGAAATTCTGTTAAAGCTTTTAAAATTCTCTCTAGAATTTTCAAATCCATGTCCACATGTTTACAATTTCACATAAAAAAATGGCTAAAATTCCAGTTGAAATTTTTTCAAAGTCCCTTAAAAATTTTCCAATTTTTGTCCCAATTCTTCCCATTCCCATTGAAACTTTTCAAAGCCCTCTCAAAATTGTTGAAATTCTCTTGAAGCTTTTAAAATTCTCTCTAGAATTTTCAAAATCCATGGCCACATGTTTACAATTTCACGTCAAAAAATGGCTAAAATTCCAGTTGAAATTTTTTCAAAGTCCCTTAAAAATTTTCCAATTTTTGTCCCAATTCTTCCCATTCCCATTGAAACTTTTCAAATCCCTCTCAAAATTGTTGAAATTCTCTTGAAGCTTTTAAAATTCTCTCTAGAATTTTCAAATCCATGGCCACATGTTTACAATTTCACATAAAAAAATGGCTAAAATTCCAGTTGAAATTTTTTCAAAGTCCCTTAAAAATTTTCCAATTTTTGTCCCAATTCTTCCCATTCCCATTGAAACTTTTCAAATCCCTCTCAGAATTGTAGAAATTCTGTTAAAGCTTTTAAAATTCTCTCTAGAATTTTCAAAATCCATGGCCACATGTTTACAATTTCACGTCAAAAAATGGCTAAAATTCCAGTTGAAATTTTTTCAAAGTCCCTTAAAAATTTTCCAATTTTTGTCCCAATTCTTCCCATTCCCATTGAAACTTTTCAAATCCCTCTCAAAATTGTTGAAATTCTCTTGAAGCTTTTAAAATTCTCTCTAGAATTTTCAAAATCCATGGCCACATGTTTACAATTTCACGTCAAAAATGGCTAAAATTCCAGTTGAAATTTTTTCAAAGTCCCTTAAAAATTTTCCAATTTTTGTCCCAATTCTTCCCATTCCCACTGAAACTTTTCAAATCCCTCTCAAAATTGTGTAAATTCTCTTGAAGCTTTTAAAATTCTCTCTAGAATTTTCAAAATCCATGGCCACATGTTTACAATTTCACATAAAAAAATTGCTAAAAATCCAGTTGAAATTTTTTCAAAGTCCCTTAAAAAATTTCCAATTTTTGTCCCAATTCTTCCCATTCCCATTGAAACTTTTCAAATCCCTCTCAAAATTGTTGAAATTCTCTTGAAGCTTTTAAAATTCTCTCTAGAATTTTCAAAATCCACTTCAACATGTTTACAATTTCATGTCAAAAAATTGCTAAAATTCCAGTTGAAATTTTTTCAAAGTCCCTTAAAAATTTTCCAATTTTTGTCCCAATTCTTCCCATTCCCATTGAAACTTTTCAAATCCCTCTCAAAATTGTTGAAATTCTCTTGAAGCTTTTAAAATTCTCTCTAGAATTTTCAAAATCCATGGCCACATGTTTACAATTTCATGTCAAAAAATGGCTAAAATTCCAGTTGAAATTTTTTCAAAGTCCCTTAAAAATTTTCCAATTTTTGTCCCAATTCTTCCCATTCCCATTGAAACTTTTCAAATCCCTCTCAAAATTGTTGAAATTCTCTTGAAGCTTTTAAAATTCTCTCTAGAATTTTCAAAATCCATGGCCACATGTTTACAATTTCACGTCAAAAAATGGCTAAAATTCCAGTTGAAATTTTTTCAAAGTCCCTTAAAAATTTTCCAATTTTTGTCCCAATTCTTCCCATTCCCATTGAAACTTTTCAAATCCCTCTCCAAATTGTTGAAATTCTCTTGAAGCTTTTAAAATTCTCTCTAGAATTTTCAAAATCCATGGCCACATGTTTACAATTTCACGTCAAAAAATTGCTAAAATTCCAGTTGAAATTTTTTCAAAGTTCCTTAAAAATTTTCCAATTTTTGTCCCAATTCTTCCCATTCCCATTGAAACTTTTCAAATCCCTCTCAAAATTGTTGAAATTCTGTTGAAGCTTTTAAAATTCTCCCTAGAATTTTCAAAATCCATGTCCACATGTTTACAATTTCACATCAAAAAATGGCTAAAATTCCAGTTGAAATTTTTTCAAAGTCCCTTAAAAATTTTCCAATTTTTGTCCCAATTCTTCCCATTCCCACTGAAACTTTTCAAATCCCTCTCAAAATTGTGTAAATTCTCTTGAAGCTTTTAAAATTCTCTCTAGAATTTTCAAAATCCATGGCCACATGTTTACAATTTCACGTCAAAAAATGGCTAAAATTCCAGTTGAAATTTTTTCAAAGTCCCTTAAAAATTTTCCAATTTTTGTCCCAATTCTTCCCATTCCCATTGAAACTTTTCAAATCCCTCTCAAAATTGTTGAAATTCTCTTGAAGCTTTTAAAATTCTCTCTAGAATTTTCAAAATCCATGGCCACATGTTTACAATTTCACGTCAAAAAATTGCTAAAATTCCAGTTGAAATTTTTTCAAAGTCCCTTAAAAATTTTCCAATTTTTGTCCCAATTCTTCCCATTCCCATTGAAACTTTTCAAATCCCTCTCAAAATTGTTGAAATTCTCTTGAAGCTTTTAAAATTCTCTCTAGAATTTTCAAAATCCATGGCCACATGTTTACAATTTCACATAAAAAAATTGCTAAAAATCCAGTTGAAATTTTTTCAAAGTCCCTTAAAAATTTCCAATTTTTGTCCCAATTCTTCCCATTCCCATTGAAACTTTTCAAATCCCTCTCAAAATTGTTGAAATTCTCTTGAAGCTTTTAAAATTCTCTCTAGAATTTTCAAAATCCATGGCCACATGTTTACAATTTCACGTCAAAAAATGGCTAAAATTCCAGTTGAAATTTTTTCAAAGTCCCTTAAAAATTTTCCAATTTTTGTCCCAATTCTTCCCATTCCCTCTGAAACTTTTCAAATCCCTCTCAAAATTGTTGAAATTCTGTTGAAGCTTTTAAAATTCTCTCTAGAATTTTCAAAATCCACTTCAACATGTTTACAATTTCATGTCAAAAAATTGCTAAAATTCCAGTTGAAATTTTTTCAAAGTCCCTTAAAAATTTTCCAATTTTTGTCCCAATTCTTCCCATTCCCACTGAAACTTTTCAAATCCCTCTCAAAATTGTTGAAATTCTGTTGAAGCTTTTAAAATTCTCTCTAGAATTTTCAAAATCCATGGCCACATGTTTACAATTTCACGTCAAAAAATGGCTAAAATTCCAGTTGAAATTTTTTCAAAGTCCCTTAAAAATTTTCCAATTTTTGTCCCAATTCTTCCCATTCCCATTGAAACTTTTCAAATCCCTCTCAAAATTGTTGAAATTCTCTTGAAGCTTTTAAAATTCTCTCTAGAATTTTCAAAATCCATGTCCACATGTTTACAATTTCACGTCAAAAAATGGCTAAAATTCCAGTTGAAATTTTTTCAAAGTCCCTTAAAAATTTTCCAATTTTTGTCCCAATTCTTCCCATTCCCATTGAAACTTTTCAAATCCCTCTCAAAATTGTTGAAATTCTCTTGAAGCTTTTAAAATTCTCTCTAGAATTTTCAAAATCCATGGCCACATGTTTACAATTTCACATAAAAAAATTGCTAAAAATCCAGTTGAAATTTTTTCAAAGTCCCTTAAAAAATTTCCAATTTTTGTCCCAATTCTTCCCATTCCCATTGAAACTTTTCAAATCCCTCTCAGAAATGTAGAAATTCTGTTACAGCTTTTAAAATTCTCTCTAGAATTTTCAAAATCCATGTCCACATGTTTACAATTTCACGTCAAAAAATGGCTAAAATTCCAGTTGAAATTTTTTCAAAGTCCCTTAAAAATTTTCCAATTTTTGTCCCAATTCTTCCCATTCCCATTGAAACTTTTCAAATCCCTCTCAAAATTGTTGAAATTCTCTTGAAGCTTTTAAAATTCTCTCTAGAATTTTCAAAATCCATGTCCACATGTTTACAATTTCACGTCAAAAAATGGCTAAAATTCCAGTTGAAATTTTTTCAAAGTCCCTTAAAAATTTTCCAATTTTTGTCCCAATTCTTCCCATTCCCATTGAAACTTTTCAAATCCCTCTCAGAATTGTAGAAATTCTGTTAAAGCTTTTAAAATTCTCTCTAGAATTTTCAAAATCCATGTCCACATGTTTACAATTTCACGTAAAAAAATGGCTAAAATTCCAGTTGAAATTTTTTCAAAGTCCCTTAAAAATTTTCCAATTTTTGTCCCAATTCTTCCCATTCCCACTGAAACTTTTCAAATCCCTCTCAAAATTGTGTAAATTCTCTTGAAGCTTTTAAAATTCTCTCTAGAATTTTCAAAATCCATGGCCACATGTTTACAATTTCACATAAAAAAATTGCTAAAATTCCAGTTGAAATTTTTTCAAAGTCCCTTAAAAATTTTCCAATTTTTGTCCCAATTCTTCCCATTCCCATTGAAACTTTTCAAATCCCTCTCAAAATTGTTGAAATTCTGTTGAAGCTTTTAAAATTCTCTCTAGAATTTTCAAAATCCACTTCAACATGTTTACAATTTCATGTCAAAAAATTGCAAAAATTCCAGTTGAAATTTTTTCAAAGTCCCTTAAGAATTTTCCAATTTTTGTCCCAATTCTTCCCATTCCCATTGAAACTTTTCAAATCCCTCTCAAAATTGTTGAAATTCTCTTGAAGCTTTAAAATTCTCTCTAGAATTTTCAAAATCCATGGCCACATGTTTACAATTTCACATAAAAAAATTGCTAAAAATCCAGTTGAAATTTTTTCAAAGTCCCTTAAAAATTTTCCAATTTTTGTCCCAATTCTTCCCATTCCCATTGAAACTTTTCAAATCCCTCTCAGAATTGTAGAAATTCTGTTAAAGCTTTTAAAATTCTCTCTAGAATTTTCAAAATCCATGGCCACATGTTTACAATTTCACATAAAAAAATGGCTAAAATTCCAGTTGAAATTCTTTCAAAGTCCCTTAAAAAATTTCCAATTTTTCTCCCAATTCTTCCCATTCCCATTGAAACTTTTCAAATCCCTCTCAGAATTGTAGAAATTCTGTTAAAGCTTTTAAAATTCTCTCTAGAATTTTCAAAATCCATGTCCACATGTTTACAATTTCACGTCAAAAAATGGCTAAAATTCCAGTTGAAATTTTTTCAAAGTCCCTTAAAAATTTTCCAATTTTTGTCCCAATTCTTCCCATTCCCATTGAAACTTTTCAAATCCCTCTCAAAATTGTTGAAATTCTCTTGAAGCTTTTAAAATTCTCTCTAGAATTTTCAAAATCCATGGCCACATGTTTACAATTTCACGTCAAAAAAATTGCTAAAATTCCAGTTGAAATTTTTTCAAAGTCCCTTAAAAATTTTCCAATTTTTGTCCCAATTCTTCCCATTCCCATTGAAACTTTTCAAATCCCTCTCAAAATTGTTGAAATTCTGTTGAAGCTTTTAAAATTCTCTCTAGAATTTTCAAAATCCATGTCCACATGTTTACAATTTCACGTCAAAAAATGGCTAAAATTCCAGTTGAAATTTTTTCAAAGTCCCTTAAAAATTTTCCAATTTTTGTCCCAATTCTTCCCATTCCCATTGAAACTTTTCAAATCCCTCTCAAAATTGTAGAAATTCTCTTGAAGCTTTTAAAATTCTCTCTAGAATTTTCAAAATCCATGGCCACATGTTTACAATTTCACATAAAAAAATTGCTAAAAATCCAGTTGAAATTTTTTCAAAGTCCCTTAAAAAATTTCCAATTTTTGTCCCAATTCTTCCCATTCCCATTGAAACTTTTCAAATCCCTCTCAAAATTGTTGAAATTCTCTTGAAGCTTTTAAAATTCTCTCTAGAATTTTCAAAATCCACTTCAACATGTTTACAATTTCATGTCAAAAAATTGCTAAAATTCCAGTTGAAATTTTTTCAAAGTCCCTTAAAAATTTTCCAATTTTTGTCCCAATTCTTCCCATTCCCATTGAAACTTTTCAAATCCCTCTCAAAATTGTTGAAATTCTCTTGAAGCTTTTAAAATTCTCTCTAGAATTTTCAAAATCCATGGCCACATGTTTACAATTTCACGTCAAAAAATGGCTAAAATTCCAGTTGAAATTTTTTCAAAGTCCCTTAAAAATTTTCCAATTTTTGTCCCAATTCTTCCCATTCCCATTGAAACTTTTCAAATCCCTCTCAAAATTGTTGAAATTCTCTTGAAGCTTTTAAAATTCTCTCTAGAATTTTCAAAATCCATGGCCACATGTTTACAATTTCACGTCAAAAAATGGCTAAAATTCCAGTTGAAATTTTTTCAAAGTCCCTTAAAAATTTTCCAATTTTTGTCCCAATTCTTCCCATTCCCATTGAAACTTTTCAAATCCCTCTCAAAATTGTTGAAATTCTCTTGAAGCTTTTAAAATTCTCTCTAGAATTTTCAAAATCCATGGCCACATGTTTACAATTTCACGTCAAAAAATGGCTAAAATTCCAGTTGAAATTTTTTCAAAGTCCCTTAAAAATTTTCCAATTTTTGTCCCAATTCTTCCATTCCCATTGAAACTTTTCAAATCCCTCTCAAAATTGTTGAAATTCTGTTGAAGCTTTTAAAATTCTCTCTAGAATTTTCAAAATCCATGGCCACATGTTTACAATTTCACATAAAAAAATGGCTAAAATTCCAGTTGAAATTTTTTCAAAGTCCCTTAAAAATTTTCCAATTTTTGTCCCAATTCTTCCCATTCCCATTGAAACTTTTCAAATCCCTCTCAAAATTGTTGAAATTCTCTTGAAGCTTTTAAAATTCTCTCTAGAATTTTCAAAATCCATGGCCACATGTTTACAATTTCACATAAAAAAATTGCTAAAAATCCAGTTGAAATTTTTTCAAAGTCCCTTAAAAAATTTCCAATTTTTGTCCCAATTCTTCCCATTCCCATTGAAACTTTTCAAATCCCTCTCAAAATTGTTGAAATTCTCTTGAAGCTTTTAAAATTCTCTCTAGAATTTTCAAAATCCATGGCCACATGTTTACAATTTCACGTCAAAAAATGGCTAAAATTCCAGTTGAAATTTTTTCAAAGTCCCTTAAAAATTTTCCAATTTTTGTCCCAATTCTTCCCATTCCCATTGAAACTTTTCAAATCCCTCTCAAAATTGTTGAAATTCTGTTGAAGCTTTTAAAATTCTCTCTAGAATTTTCAAAATCCACTTCAACATGTTTACAATTTCATGTCAAAAAATTGCTAAAATTCCAGTTGAAATTTTTTCAAAGTCCCTTAAAAATTTTCCAATTTTTGTCCCAATTCTTCCCATTCCCATTGAAACTTTTCAAATCCCTCTCAAAATTGTTGAAATTCTCTTGAAGCTTTTAAAATTCTCTCTAGAATTTTCAAAATCCATGTCCACATGTTTACAATTTCACGTCAAAAAATGGCTAAAATTCCAGTTGAAATTTTTTCAAAGTCCCTTAAAAATTTTCCAATTTTTGTCCCAATTCTTCCCATTCCCATTGAAACTTTTCAAATCCCTCTCAAAATTGTTGAAATTCTCTTGAAGCTTTTAAAATTCTCTCTAGAATTTTCAAAATCCATGGCCACATGTTTACAATTTCACATAAAAAAATGGCTAAAATTCCAGTTGAAATTTTTTCAAAGTCCCTTAAAAATTTTCCAATTTTTGTCCCAATTCTTCCCATTCCCATTGAAACTTTTCAAATCCCTCTCAAAATTGTTGAAATTCTCTTGAAGCTTTTAAAATTCTCTCTAGAATTTTCAAAATCCATGGCCACATGTTTACAATTTCACGTCAAAAAATGGCTAAAATTCCAGTTGAAATTTTTTCAAAGTCCCTTAAAAATTTTCCAATTTTTGTCCCAATTCTTCCCATTCCCATTGAAACTTTTCAAATCCCTCTCAAAATTGTTGAAATTCTGTTGAAGCTTTTAAAATTCTCCCTAGAATTTTCAAAATCCATGTCCACATGTTTACAATTTCACGTCAAAAAAATGGCTAAAATTCCAGTTGAAATTTTTTCAAAGTCCCTTAAAAATTTTCCAATTTTTGTCCCAATTCTTCCCATTCCCATTGAAACTTTTCAAATCCCTCTCAGAATTGTAGAAATTCTGTTAAAGCTTTTAAAAATTGTCTCTAGAATTTTCAAAATCCATGTCCACATGTTTACAATTTCACGTCAAAAAATGGCTAAAATTCCAGTTGAAATTTTTTCAAAGTCCCTTAAAAATTTTCCAATTTTTGTCCCAATTCTTCCCATTCCCATTGAAACTTTTCAAATCCCTCTCAAAATTGTTGAAATTCTGTTGAAGCTTTTAAAATTCTCTCTAGAATTTTCAAAATCCATGGCCACATGTTTACAATTTCACGTCAAAAAATGGCTAAAATTCCAGTTGAAATTTTTTCAAAGTCCCTTAAAAATTTTCCAATTTTTGTCCCAATTCTTCCCATTCCCATTGAAACTTTTCAAATCCCTCTCAAAATTGTTGAAATTCTCTTGAAGCTTTTAAAATTCTCTCTAGAATTTTCAAAATCCATGTCCACATGTTTACAATTTCACGTCAAAAAATGGCTAAAATTCCAGTTGAAATTTTTTCAAAGTCCCTTAAAAATTTTCCAATTTTTGTCCCAATTCTTCCCATTCCCATTGAAACTTTTCAAATCCCTCTCAAAATTGTTGAAATTCTCTTGAAGCTTTTAAAATTCTCTCTAGAATTTTCAAAATCCATGGCCACATGTTTACAATTTCACGTCAAAAAATGGCTAAAATTCCAGTTGAAATTTTTTCAAAGTCCCTTAAAAATTTTCCAATTTTTGTCCCAATTCTTCCCATTCCCATTGAAACTTTTCAAATCCCTCTCAAAATTGTTGAAATTCTGTTGAAGCTTTTAAAATTCTCTCTAGAATTTTCAAAATCCATGGCCACATGTTTACAATTTCACATAAAAAAATGGCTAAAATTCCAGTTGAAATTTTTTCAAAGTCCCTTAAAAATTTTCCAATTTTTGTCCCAATTCTTCCCATTCCCATTGAAACTTTTCAAATCCCTCTCAAAATTGTTGAAATTCTCTTGAAGCTTTTAAAATTCTCTCTAGAATTTTCAAAATCCATGGCCACATGTTTACAATTTCACATAAAAAAATTGCTAAAAATCCAGTTGAAATTTTTTCAAAGTCCCTTAAAAAATTTCCAATTTTTGTCCCAATTCTTCCCATTCCCATTGAAACTTTTCAAATCCCTCTCAAAATTGTTGAAATTCTCTTGAAGCTTTTAAAATTCTCTCTAGAATTTTCAAAATCCATGGCCACATGTTTACAATTTCACATAAAAAAATGGCTAAAATTCCAGTTGAAATTTTTTCAAAGTCCCTTAAAAATTTTCCAATTTTTGTCCCAATTCTTCCCATTCCCATTGAAACTTTTCAAATCCCTCTCAAAATTGTTGAAATTCTGTTGAAGCTTTTAAAATTCTCTCTAGAATTTTCAAAATCCACTTCAACATGTTTACAATTTCATGTCAAAAAATTGCTAAAATTCCAGTTGAAATTTTTTCAAAGTCCCTTAAAAATTTTCCAATTTTTGTCCCAATTCTTCCCATTCCCATTGAAACTTTTCAAATCCCTCTCAAAATTGTTGAAATTCTCTTGAAGCTTTTAAAATTCTCTCTAGAATTTTCAAAATCCATGGCCACATGTTTACAATTTCACATAAAAAAATGGCTAAAATTCCAGTTGAAATTTTTTCAAAGTCCCTTAAAAATTTTCCAATTTTTGTCCCAATTCTTCCCATTCCCATTGAAACTTTTCAAATCCCTCTCAAAATTGTTGAAATTCTCTTGAAGCTTTTAAAATTCTCTCTAGAATTTTCAAAATCCATGGCCACATGTTTACAATTTCACGTCAAAAAATGGCTAAAATTCCAGTTGAAATTTTTTCAAAGTCCCTTAAAAATTTTCCAATTTTTGTCCCAATTCTTCCCATTCCCATTGAAACTTTTCAAATCCCTCTCAAAATTGTTGAAATTCTGTTGAAGCTTTTAAAATTCTCCCTAGAATTTTCAAAATCCATGTCCACATGTTTACAATTTCACGTCAAAAAAATGGCTAAAATTCCAGTTGAAATTTTTTCAAAGTCCCTTAAAAATTTTCCAATTTTTGTCCCAATTCTTCCCATTCCCATTGAAACTTTTCAAATCCCTCTCAGAATTGTAGAAATTCTGTTAAAGCTTTTAAAATTGTCTCTAGAATTTTCAAAATCCATGTCCACATGTTTACAATTTCACGTCAAAAAATGGCTAAAATTCCAGTTGAAATTTTTTCAAAGTCCCTTAAAAATTTTCCAATTTTTGTCCCAATTCTTCCCATTCCCATTGAAACTTTTCAAATCCCTCTCAAAATTGTTGAAATTCTCTTGAAGCTTTTAAAATTCTCTCTAGAATTTTCAAAATCCATGGCCACATGTTTACAATTTCACGTCAAAAAATGGCTAAAATTCCAGTTGAAATTTTTTCAAAGTCCCTTAAAAATTTTCCAATTTTTGTCCCAATTCTTCCCATTCCCATTGAAACTTTTCAAATCCCTCTCAAAATTGTTGAAATTCTGTTGAAGCTTTTAAAATTCTCCCTAGAATTTTCAAAATCCATGTCCACATGTTTACAATTTCACGTCAAAAAAATGGCTAAAATTCCAGTTGAAATTTTTTCAAAGTCCCTTAAAAATTTTCCAATTTTTGTCCCAATTCTTCCCATTCCCATTGAAACTTTTCAAATCCCTCTCAGAATTGTAGAAATTCTGTTAAAGCTTTTAAAATTGTCTCTAGAATTTTCAAAATCCATGTCCACATGTTTACAATTTCACGTCAAAAAATGGCTAAAATTCCAGTTGAAATTTTTTCAAAGTCCCTTAAAAATTTTCCAATTTTTGTCCCAATTCTTCCCATTCCCATTGAAACTTTTCAAATCCCTCTCAAAATTGTTGAAATTCTCTTGAAGCTTTTAAAATTCTCTCTAGAATTTTCAAAATCCATGTCCACATGTTTACAATTTCACATCAAAAAATGGCTAAAATTCCAGTTGAAATTTTTTCAAAGTCCCTTCAAAATTTTCCAATTTTTGTCCCAATTCTTCCCATTCCCATTGAAACTTTTCAAATCCCTCTCAAAATTGTTGAAATTCTGTTGAAGCTTTTAAAATTCTCTCTAGAATTTTCAAAATCCATGTCCACATGTTTACAATTTCACGTCAAAAAATGGCTAAAATTCCAGTTGAAATTTTTTCAAAGTCCCTTAAAAATTTTCCAATTTTTGTCCCAATTCTTCCCATTCCCACTGAAACTTTTCAAATCCCTCTCAAAATTGTTGAAATTCTCTTGAAGCTTTTAAAATTCTCTCTAGAATTTTCAAAATCCATGGCCACATGTTTACAATTTCACATAAAAAAATTGCTAAAAATCCAGTTGAAATTTTTTCAAAGTCCCTTAAAAAATTTCCAATTTTTGTCCCAATTCTTCCCATTCCCATTGAAACTTTTCAAATCCCTCTCAAAATTGTTGAAATTCTCTTGAAGCTTTTAAAATTCTCTCTAGAATTTTCAAAATCCACTTCAACATGTTTACAATTTCATGTCAAAAAATTGCAAAAATTCCAGTTGAAATTTTTTCAAAGTCCCTTAAAAATTTTCCAATTTTTGTCCCAATTCTTCCCATTCCCATTGAAACTTTTCAAATCCCTCTCAAAATTGTTGAAATTCTCTTGAAGCTTTTAAAATTCTCTCTAGAATTTTCAAAATCCATGGCCACATGTTTACAATTTCACGTCAAAAAATGGCTAAAATTCCAGTTGAAATTTTTTCAAAGTCCCTTAAAAATTTTCCAATTTTTGTCCCAATTCTTCCCATTCCCATTGAAACTTTTCAAATCCCTCTCAAAATTGTTGAAATTCTCTTGAAGCTTTTAAAATTCTCTCTAGAATTTTCAAAATCCATGGCCACATGTTTACAATTTCACGTCAAAAAATGGCTAAAATTCCAGTTGAAATTTTTTCAAAGTCCCTTAAAAATTTTCCAATTTTTGTCCCAATTCTTCCCATTCCCATTGAAACTTTTCAAATCCCTCTCCAAATTGTGTAAATTCTCTTGAAGCTTTTAAAATTCTCTCTAGAATTTTCAAAATCCATGTCCACATGTTTACAATTTCACATAAAAAAATGGCTAAAATTCCAGTTGAAATTTTTTCAAAGTCCCTTAAAAATTTTCCAATTTTTGTCCCAATTCTTCCCATTCCCATTGAAACTTTTCAAATCCCTCTCAAAATTGTTGAAATTCTCTTGAAGCTTTTAAAATTCTCTCTAGAATTTTCAAAATCCATGGCCACATGTTTACAATTTCACGTCAAAAAATGGCTAAAATTCCAGTTGAAATTTTTTCAAAGTCCCTTAAAAATTTTCCAATTTTTGTCCCAATTCTTCCCATTCCCATTGAAACTTTTCAAATCCCTCTCAAAATTGTTGAAATTCTGTTGAAGCTTTTAAAATTCTCCCTAGAATTTTCAAAATCCATGTCCACATGTTTACAATTTCACGTCAAAAAATGGCTAAAATTCCAGTTGAAATTTTTTCAAAGTCCCTTAAAAATTTTCCAATTTTTGTCCCAATTCTTCCCATTCCCATTGAAACTTTTCAAATCCCTCTCAGAAGTGTAGAAATTCTGTTAAAGCTTTTAAAATTCTCTCTAGAATTTTCAAAATCCATGGCCACATGTTTACAATTTCACATAAAAAATTGCTAAAAATCCAGTTGAAATTTTTTCAAAGTCCCTTAAAAAATTTCCAATTTTTGTCCCAATTCTTCCCATTCCCATTGAAACTTTTCAAATCCCTCTCAAAATTGTTGAAATTCTCTTGAAGCTTTTAAAATTCTCTCTAGAATTTTCAAAATCCACTTCAACATGTTTACAATTTCATGTCAAAAAATTGCAAAAATTCCAGTTGAAATTTTTTCAAAGTCCCTTAAAAATTTTCCAATTTTTGTCCCAATTCTTCCCATTCCCATTGAAACTTTTCAAATCCCTCTCAAAAATGTTGAAATTCTCTTGAAGCTTTTAAAATTCTCTCTAGAATTTTCAAAATCCACTTCAACATGTTTACAATTTCATGTCAAAAAATTGCAAAAATTCCAGTTGAAATTTTTTCAAAGTCCCTTAAAAATTTTCCAATTTTTGTCCCAATTCTTCCCATTCCCATTGAAACTTTTCAAATCCCTCTCAAAATTGTTGAAATTCTCTTGAAGCTTTTAAAATTCTCTCTAGAATTTTCAAAATCCATGGCCACATGTTTACAATTTCACGTCAAAAAATGGCTAAAATTCCAGTTGAAATTTTTTCAAAGTCCCTTAAAAATTTTCCAATTTTTGTCCCAATTCTTCCCATTCCCATTGAAACTTTTCAAATCCCTCTCCAAATTGTTGAAATTCTCTTGAAGCTTTTAAAATTCTCTCTAGAATTTTCAAAATCCATGGCCACATGTTTACAATTTCACGTCAAAAAATTGCTAAAATTCCAGTTGAAATTTTTTCAAAGTTCCTTAAAAATTTTCCAATTTTTGTCCCAATTCTTCCCATTCCCATTGAAACTTTTCAAATCCCTCTCAAAATTGTTGAAATTCTGTTGAAGCTTTTAAAATTCTCCCTAGAATTTTCAAAATCCATGTCCACATGTTTACAATTTCACATCAAAAAATGGCTAAAATTCCAGTTGAAATTTTTTCAAAGTCCCTTAAAAATTTTCCAATTTTTGTCCCAATTCTTCCCATTCCCATTGAAACTTTTCAAATCCCTCTCAGAATTGTAGAAATTCTGTTAAAGCTTTTAAAATTCTCTCTAGAATTTTCAAAATCCATGTCCACATGTTTACAATTTCACATAAAAAAATGGCTAAAATTCCAGTTGAAATTTTTTCAAAGTCCCTTAAAAATTTTCCAATTTTTGTCCCAATTCTTCCCATTCCCATTGAAACTTTTCAAATCCCTCTCAAAATTGTTGAAATTCTCTTGAAGCTTTTAAAATTCTCTCTAGAATTTTCAAAATCCATGGCCACATGTTTACAATTTCACGTCAAAAAATGGCTAAAATTCCAGTTGAAATTTTTTCAAAGTCCCTTAAAAATTTTCCAATTTTTGTCCCAATTCTTCCCATTCCCACTGAAACTTTTCAAATCCCTCTCAAAATTGTTGAAATTCTGTTGAAGCTTTTAAAATTCTCTCTAGAATTTTCAAAATCCATGGCCACATGTTTACAATTTCACATAAAAAAATTGCTAAAAATCCAGTTGAAATTTTTTCAAAGTCCCTTAAAAAATTTCCAATTTTTGTCCCAATTCTTCCCATTCCCATTGAAACTTTTCAAATCCCTCTCAAAATTGTTGAAATTCTGTTGAAGCTTTTAAAATTCTCCCTAGAATTTTCAAAATCCATGTCCACATGTTTACAATTTCACATCAAAAAATGGCTAAAATTCCAGTTGAAATTTTTTCAAAGTCCCTTAAAAATTTTCCAATTTTTGTCCCAATTCTTCCCATTCCCATTGAAACTTTTCAAATCCCTCTCAGAATTGTAGAAATTCTGTTAAAGCTTTTAAAATTCTCTCTAGAATTTTCAAAATCCATGGCCACATGTTTACAATTTCACGTCAAAAAATGGCTAAAATTCCAGTTGAAATTTTTTCAAAGTCCCTTAAAAATTTTCCAATTTTTGTCCCAATTCTTCCCATTCCCATTGAAACTTTTCAAATCCCTCTCAAAATTGTTGAAATTCTGTTGAAGCTTTTAAAATTCTCTCTAGAATTTTCAAAATCCATGTCCACATGTTTACAATTTCATGTCAAAAAATTGCAAAAATTCCAGTTGAAATTTTTTCAAAGTCCCTTAAAAATTTTCCAATTTTTGTCCCAATTCTTCCCATTCCCATTGAAACTTTTCAAATCCCTCTCAGAATTGTAGAAATTCTGTTAAAGCTTTTAAAATTCTCTCTAGAATTTTCAAAATCCATGTCCACATGTTTACAATTTCACATAAAAAAATGGCTAAAATTCCAGTTGAAATTTTTTCAAAGTCCCTTAAAAATTTTCCAATTTTTGTCCCAATTCTTCCCATTCCCATTGAAACTTTTCAAATCCCTCTCAAAATTGTTGAAATTCTCTTGAAGCTTTTAAAATTCTCTCTAGAATTTTCAAAATCCATGGCCACATGTTTACAATTTCACGTCAAAAAATGGCTAAAATTCCAGTTGAAATTTTTTCAAAGTCCCTTAAAAATTTTCCAATTTTTGTCCCAATTCTTCCCATTCCCATTGAAACTTTTCAAATCCCTCTCCAAATTGTTGAAATTCTCTTGAAGCTTTTAAAATTCTCTCTAGAATTTTCAAAATCCATGGCCACATGTTTACAATTTCACGTCAAAAAATTGCTAAAATTCCAGTTGAAATTTTTTCAAAGTTCCTTAAAAATTTTCCAATTTTTGTCCCAATTCTTCCCATTCCCATTGAAACTTTTCAAATCCCTCTCAAAATTGTTGAAATTCTGTTGAAGCTTTTAAAATTCTCCCTAGAATTTTCAAAATCCATGTCCACATGTTTACAATTTCACATCAAAAAATGGCTAAAATTCCAGTTGAAATTTTTTCAAAGTCCCTTAAAAATTTTCCAATTTTTGTCCCAATTCTTCCCATTCCCATTGAAACTTTTCAAATCCCTCTCAGAATTGTAGAAATTCTGTTAAAGCTTTTAAAATTCTCTCTAGAATTTTCAAAATCCATGTCCACATGTTTACAATTTCACATAAAAAAATGGCTAAAATTCCAGTTGAAATTTTTTCAAAGTCCCTTAAAAATTTTCCAATTTTTGTCCCAATTCTTCCCATTCCCATTGAAACTTTTCAAATCCCTCTCAAAATTGTTGAAATTCTCTTGAAGCTTTTAAAATTCTCTCTAGAATTTTCAAAATCCATGGCCACATGTTTACAATTTCACGTCAAAAAATGGCTAAAATTCCAGTTGAAATTTTTTCAAAGTCCCTTAAAAATTTTCCAATTTTTGTCCCAATTCTTCCCATTCCCACTGAAACTTTTCAAATCCCTCTCAAAATTGTTGAAATTCTGTTGAAGCTTTTAAAATTCTCTCTAGAATTTTCAAAATCCATGGCCACATGTTTACAATTTCACATAAAAAAATTGCTAAAAATCCAGTTGAAATTTTTTCAAAGTCCCTTAAAAAATTTCCAATTTTTGTCCCAATTCTTCCCATTCCCATTGAAACTTTTCAAATCCCTCTCAAAATTGTTGAAATTCTGTTGAAGCTTTTAAAATTCTCCCTAGAATTTTCAAAATCCATGTCCACATGTTTACAATTTCACATCAAAAAATGGCTAAAATTCCAGTTGAAATTTTTTCAAAGTCCCTTAAAAATTTTCCAATTTTTGTCCCAATTCTTCCCATTCCCATTGAAACTTTTCAAATCCCTCTCAGAATTGTAGAAATTCTGTTAAAGCTTTTAAAATTCTCTCTAGAATTTTCAAAATCCATGGCCACATGTTTACAATTTCACGTCAAAAAATGGCTAAAATTCCAGTTGAAATTTTTTCAAAGTCCCTTAAAAATTTTCCAATTTTTGTCCCAATTCTTCCCATTCCCATTGAAACTTTTCAAATCCCTCTCAAAATTGTTGAAATTCTGTTGAAGCTTTTAAAATTCTCTCTAGAATTTTCAAAATCCATGTCCACATGTTTACAATTTCATGTCAAAAAATTGCAAAAATTCCAGTTGAAATTTTTTCAAAGTCCCTTAAAAATTTTCCAATTTTTGTCCCAATTCTTCCCATTCCCATTGAAACTTTTCAAATCCCTCTCAGAATTGTAGAAATTCTGTTAAAGCTTTTAAAATTCTCTCTAGAATTTTCAAAATCCATGTCCACATGTTTACAATTTCACATAAAAAAATGGCTAAAATTCCAGTTGAAATTTTTTCAAAGTCCCTTAAAAATTTTCCAATTTTTGTCCCAATTCTTCCCATTCCCATTGAAACTTTTCAAATCCCTCTCAAAATTGTTGAAATTCTCTTGAAGCTTTTAAAATTCTCTCTAGAATTTTCAAAATCCATGGCCACATGTTTACAATTTCACGTCAAAAAATGGCTAAAATTCCAGTTGAAATTTTTTCAAAGTCCCTTAAAAATTTTCCAATTTTTGTCCCAATTCTTCCCATTCCCACTGAAACTTTTCAAATCCCTCTCAAAATTGTTGAAATTCTGTTGAAGCTTTTAAAATTCTCTCTAGAATTTTCAAAATCCATGTCCACATGTTTACAATTTCACGTCAAAAAATGGCTAAAATTCCAGTTGAAATTTTTTCAAAGTCCCTTAAAAAATTTCCAATTTTTGTCCCAATTCTTCCCATTCCCATTGAAACTTTTCAAATCCCTCTCAAAATTGTTGAAATTCTGTTGAAGCTTTTAAAATTCTCCCTAGAATTTTCAAAATCCATGTCCACATGTTTACAATTTCACATCAAAAAATGGCTAAAATTCCAGTTGAAATTTTTTCAAAGTCCCTTAAAAATTTTCCAATTTTTGTCCCAATTCTTCCCATTCCCATTGAAACTTTTCAAATCCCTCTCAGAATTGTAGAAATTCTGTTAAAGCTTTTAAAATTCTCTCTAGAATTTTCAAAATCCATGGCCACATGTTTACAATTTCACATAAAAAATTGCTAAAAATCCAGTTGAAATTTTTTCAAAGTCCCTTAAAAAATTTCCAATTTTTGTCCCAATTCTTCCCATTCCCACTGAAACTTTTCAAATCCCTCTCAAAATTGTTGAAATTCTCTTGAAGCTTTTAAAATTCTCTCTAGAATTTTCAAAATCCATGGCCACATGTTTACAATTTCACATAAAAAAATTGCTAAAAATCCAGTTGAAATTTTTTCAAAGTCCCTTAAAAAATTTCCAATTTTTGTCCCAATTCTTCCCATTCCCATTGAAACTTTTCAAATCCCTCTCAAAATTGTTGAAATTCTCTTGAAGCTTTTAAAATTCTCTCTAGAATTTTCAAAATCCACTTCAACATGTTTACAATTTCATGTCAAAAAATTGCAAAAATTCCAGTTGAAATTTTTTCAAAGTCCCTTAAAAATTTTCCAATTTTTGTCCCAATTCTTCCCATTCCCATTGAAACTTTTCAAATCCCTCTCAAAATTGTTGAAATTCTCTTGAAGCTTTTAAAATTCTCTCTAGAATTTTCAAAATCCATGGCCACATGTTTACAATTTCACGTCAAAAAATGGCTAAAATTCCAGTTTAAATTTTTTCAAAGTCCCTTAAAAATTTTCCAATTTTTGTCCCAATTCTTCCCATTCCCATTGAAACTTTTCAAATCCCTCTCAAAATTGTTGAAATTCTCTTGAAGCTTTTAAAATTCTCTCTAGAATTTTCAAAATCCATGTCCACATGTTTACAATTTCACATCAAAAAAATGGCTAAAATTCCAGTTGAAATTTTTTCAAAGTCCCTTAAAAATTTTCCAATTTTTGTCCCAATTCTTCCCATTCCCATTGAAACTTTTCAAATCCCTCTCCAAATTGTGTAAATTCTCTTGAAGCTTTTAAAATTCTCTCTAGAATTTTCAAAATCCATGTCCACATGTTTACAATTTCACATAAAAAAATGGCTAAAATTCCAGTTGAAATTTTTTCAAAGTCCCTTAAAAATTTTCCAATTTTTGTCCCAATTCTTCCCATTCCCATTGAAACTTTTCAAATCCCTCTCAAAATTGTTGAAATTCTCTTGAAGCTTTTAAAATTCTCTCTAGAATTTTCAAAATCCATGGCCACATGTTTACAATTTCACGTCAAAAAATGGCTAAAATTCCAGTTGAAATTTTTTCAAAGTCCCTTAAAAATTTTCCAATTTTTGTCCCAATTCTTCCCATTCCCATTGAAACTTTTCAAATCCCTCTCAAAATTGTTGAAATTCTGTTGAAGCTTTTAAAATTCTCCCTAGAATTTTCAAAATCCATGTCCACATGTTTACAATTTCACGTCAAAAAATGGCTAAAATTCCAGTTGAAATTTTTTCAAAGTCCCTTAAAAATTTTCCAATTTTTGTCCCAATTCTTCCCATTCCCATTGAAACTTTTCAAATCCCTCTCAGAAGTGTAGAAATTCTGTTAAAGCTTTTAAAATTCTCTCTAGAATTTTCAAAATCCATGGCCACATGTTTACAATTTCACATAAAAAATTGCTAAAAATCCAGTTGAAATTTTTTCAAAGTCCCTTAAAAAATTTCCAATTTTTGTCCCAATTCTTCCCATTCCCATTGAAACTTTTCAAATCCCTCTCAAAATTGTTGAAATTCTCTTGAAGCTTTTAAAATTCTCTCTAGAATTTTCAAAATCCACTTCAACATGTTTACAATTTCATGTCAAAAAATTGCAAAAATTCCAGTTGAAATTTTTTCAAAGTCCCTTAAAAATTTTCCAATTTTTGTCCCAATTCTTCCCATTCCCATTGAAACTTTTCAAATCCCTCTCAAAAATGTTGAAATTCTCTTGAAGCTTTTAAAATTCTCTCTAGAATTTTCAAAATCCACTTCAACATGTTTACAATTTCATGTCAAAAAATTGCAAAAATTCCAGTTGAAATTTTTTCAAAGTCCCTTAAAAATTTTCCAATTTTTGTCCCAATTCTTCCCATTCCCATTGAAACTTTTCAAATCCCTCTCAAAATTGTTGAAATTCTCTTGAAGCTTTTAAAATTCTCTCTAGAATTTTCAAAATCCATGGCCACATGTTTACAATTTCACGTCAAAAAATGGCTAAAATTCCAGTTGAAATTTTTTCAAAGTCCCTTAAAAATTTTCCAATTTTTGTCCCAATTCTTCCCATTCCCATTGAAACTTTTCAAATCCCTCTCCAAATTGTTGAAATTCTCTTGAAGCTTTTAAAATTCTCTCTAGAATTTTCAAAATCCATGGCCACATGTTTACAATTTCACGTCAAAAAATTGCTAAAATTCCAGTTGAAATTTTTTCAAAGTTCCTTAAAAATTTTCCAATTTTTGTCCCAATTCTTCCCATTCCCATTGAAACTTTTCAAATCCCTCTCAAAATTGTTGAAATTCTGTTGAAGCTTTTAAAATTCTCCCTAGAATTTTCAAAATCCATGTCCACATGTTTACAATTTCACATCAAAAAATGGCTAAAATTCCAGTTGAAATTTTTTCAAAGTCCCTTAAAAATTTTCCAATTTTTGTCCCAATTCTTCCCATTCCCATTGAAACTTTTCAAATCCCTCTCAGAATTGTAGAAATTCTGTTAAAGCTTTTAAAATTCTCTCTAGAATTTTCAAAATCCATGTCCACATGTTTACAATTTCACATAAAAAAATGGCTAAAATTCCAGTTGAAATTTTTTCAAAGTCCCTTAAAAATTTTCCAATTTTTGTCCCAATTCTTCCCATTCCCATTGAAACTTTTCAAATCCCTCTCAAAATTGTTGAAATTCTCTTGAAGCTTTTAAAATTCTCTCTAGAATTTTCAAAATCCATGGCCACATGTTTACAATTTCACGTCAAAAAATGGCTAAAATTCCAGTTGAAATTTTTTCAAAGTCCCTTAAAAATTTTCCAATTTTTGTCCCAATTCTTCCCATTCCCACTGAAACTTTTCAAATCCCTCTCAAAATTGTTGAAATTCTGTTGAAGCTTTTAAAATTCTCTCTAGAATTTTCAAAATCCATGGCCACATGTTTACAATTTCACATAAAAAAATTGCTAAAAATCCAGTTGAAATTTTTTCAAAGTCCCTTAAAAAATTTCCAATTTTTGTCCCAATTCTTCCCATTCCCATTGAAACTTTTCAAATCCCTCTCAAAATTGTTGAAATTCTGTTGAAGCTTTTAAAATTCTCCCTAGAATTTTCAAAATCCATGTCCACATGTTTACAATTTCACATCAAAAAATGGCTAAAATTCCAGTTGAAATTTTTTCAAAGTCCCTTAAAAATTTTCCAATTTTTGTCCCAATTCTTCCCATTCCCATTGAAACTTTTCAAATCCCTCTCAGAATTGTAGAAATTCTGTTAAAGCTTTTAAAATTCTCTCTAGAATTTTCAAAATCCATGGCCACATGTTTACAATTTCACGTCAAAAAATGGCTAAAATTCCAGTTGAAATTTTTTCAAAGTCCCTTAAAAATTTTCCAATTTTTGTCCCAATTCTTCCCATTCCCATTGAAACTTTTCAAATCCCTCTCAAAATTGTTGAAATTCTGTTGAAGCTTTTAAAATTCTCTCTAGAATTTTCAAAATCCATGTCCACATGTTTACAATTTCATGTCAAAAAATTGCAAAAATTCCAGTTGAAATTTTTTCAAAGTCCCTTAAAAATTTTCCAATTTTTGTCCCAATTCTTCCCATTCCCATTGAAACTTTTCAAATCCCTCTCAGAATTGTAGAAATTCTGTTAAAGCTTTTAAAATTCTCTCTAGAATTTTCAAAATCCATGTCCACATGTTTACAATTTCACATAAAAAAATGGCTAAAATTCCAGTTGAAATTTTTTCAAAGTCCCTTAAAAATTTTCCAATTTTTGTCCCAATTCTTCCCATTCCCATTGAAACTTTTCAAATCCCTCTCAAAATTGTTGAAATTCTCTTGAAGCTTTTAAAATTCTCTCTAGAATTTTCAAAATCCATGGCCACATGTTTACAATTTCACGTCAAAAAATGGCTAAAATTCCAGTTGAAATTTTTTCAAAGTCCCTTAAAAATTTTCCAATTTTTGTCCCAATTCTTCCCATTCCCACTGAAACTTTTCAAATCCCTCTCAAAATTGTTGAAATTCTGTTGAAGCTTTTAAAATTCTCTCTAGAATTTTCAAAATCCATGTCCACATGTTTACAATTTCACGTCAAAAAATGGCTAAAATTCCAGTTGAAATTTTTTCAAAGTCCCTTAAAAAATTTCCAATTTTTGTCCCAATTCTTCCCATTCCCATTGAAACTTTTCAAATCCCTCTCAAAATTGTTGAAATTCTGTTGAAGCTTTTAAAATTCTCCCTAGAATTTTCAAAATCCATGTCCACATGTTTACAATTTCACATCAAAAAATGGCTAAAATTCCAGTTGAAATTTTTTCAAAGTCCCTTAAAAATTTTCCAATTTTTGTCCCAATTCTTCCCATTCCCATTGAAACTTTTCAAATCCCTCTCAGAATTGTAGAAATTCTGTTAAAGCTTTTAAAATTCTCTCTAGAATTTTCAAAATCCATGGCCACATGTTTACAATTTCACATAAAAAATTGCTAAAAATCCAGTTGAAATTTTTTCAAAGTCCCTTAAAAAATTTCCAATTTTTGTCCCAATTCTTCCCATTCCCATTGAAACTTTTCAAATCCCTCTCAAAATTGTTGAAATTCTCTTGAAGCTTTTAAAATTCTCTCTAGAATTTTCAAAATCCACTTCAACATGTTTACAATTTCATGTCAAAAAATTGCAAAAATTCCAGTTGAAATTTTTTCAAAGTCCCTTAAAAATTTTCCAATTTTTGTCCCAATTCTTCCCATTCCCATTGAAACTTTTCAAATCCCTCTCAAAAATGTTGAAATTCTCTTGAAGCTTTTAAAATTCTCTCTAGAATTTTCAAAATCCACTTCAACATGTTTACAATTTCATGTCAAAAATTGCAAAAATTCCAGTTGAAATTTTTTCAAAGTCCCTTAAAAATTTTCCAATTTTTGTCCCAATTCTTCCCATTCCCATTGAAACTTTTCAAATCCCTCTCAAAATTGTTGAAATTCTGTTGAAGCTTTTAAAATTCTCTCTAGAATTTTCAAAATCCATGGCCACATGTTTACAATTTCACGTCAAAAAATGGCTAAAATTCCAGTTTAAATTTTTTCAAAGTCCCTTAAAAATTTTCCAATTTTTGTCCCAATTCTTCCCATTCCCATTGAAACTTTTCAAATCCCTCTCCAAATTGTTGAAATTCTCTTGAAGCTTTTAAAATTCTCTCTAGAATTTTCAAAATCCATGGCCACATGTTTACAATTTCACGTCAAAAAATTGCTAAAATTCCAGTTGAAATTTTTTCAAAGTTCCTTAAAAATTTTCCAATTTTTGTCCCAATTCTTCCCATTCCCATTGAAACTTTTCAAATCCCTCTCAAAATTGTTGAAATTCTCTTGAAGCTTTTAAAATTCTCTCTAGAATTTTCAAAATCCATGTCCACATGTTTACAATTTCACATCAAAAAAATGGCTAAAATTCCAGTTGAAATTTTTTCAAAGTCCCTTAAAAATTTTCCAATTTTTGTCCCAATTCTTCCCATTCCCATTGAAACTTTTCAAATCCCTCTCAGAATTGTAGAAATTCTGTTAAAGCTTTTAAAATTCTCTCTAGAATTTTCAAAATCCATGTCCACATGTTTACAATTTCACATAAAAAAATGGCTAAAATTCCAGTTGAAATTTTTTCAAAGTCCCTTAAAAATTTTCCAATTTTTGTCCCAATTCTTCCCATTCCCATTGAAACTTTTCAAATCCCTCTCAAAATTGTTGAAATTCTCTTGAAGCTTTTAAAATTCTCTCTAGAATTTTCAAAATCCATGGCCACATGTTTACAATTTCACGTCAAAAAATGGCTAAAATTCCAGTTGAAATTTTTTCAAAGTCCCTTAAAAATTTTCCAATTTTTGTCCCAATTCTTCCCATTCCCACTGAAACTTTTCAAATCCCTCTCAAAATTGTTGAAATTCTGTTGAAGCTTTTAAAATTCTCTCTAGAATTTTCAAAATCCATGGCCACATGTTTACAATTTCACATAAAAAAATTGCTAAAAATCCAGTTGAAATTTTTTCAAAGTCCCTTAAAAAATTTCCAATTTTTGTCCCAATTCTTCCCATTCCCATTGAAACTTTTCAAATCCCTCTCAAAATTGTTGAAATTCTCTTGAAGCTTTTAAAATTCTCCCTAGAATTTTCAAAATCCATGTCCACATGTTTACAATTTCACATCAAAAAATGGCTAAAATTCCAGTTGAAATTTTTTCAAAGTCCCTTAAAAATTTTCCAATTTTTGTCCCAATTCTTCCCATTCCCATTGAAACTTTTCAAATCCCTCTCAGAATTGTAGAAATTCTGTTAAAGCTTTTAAAATTCTCTCTAGAATTTTCAAAATCCATGGCCACATGTTTACAATTTCACATAAAAAATTGCTAAAAATCCAGTTGAAATTTTTTCAAAGTCCCTTAAAAAATTTCCAATTTTTGTCCCAATTCTTCCCATTCCCATTGAAACTTTTCAAATCCCTCTCAAAATTGTTGAAATTCTGTTGAAGCTTTTAAAATTCTCCCTAGAATTTTCAAAATCCATGTCCACATGTTTACAATTTCACATCAAAAAATGGCTAAAATTCCAGTTGAAATTTTTTCAAAGTCCCTTAAAAATTTTCCAATTTTTGTCCCAATTCTTCCCATTCCCATTGAAACTTTTCAAATCCCTCTCAGAATTGTAGAAATTCTGTTAAAGCTTTTAAAATTCTCTCTAGAATTTTCAAAATCCATGTCCACATGTTTACAATTTCACATAAAAAAATGGCTAAAATTCCAGTTGAAATTTTTTCAAAGTCCCTTAAAAATTTTCCAATTTTTGTCCCAATTCTTCCCATTCCCATTGAAACTTTTCAAATCCCTCTCAAAATTGTTGAAATTCTCTTGAAGCTTTTAAAATTCTCTCTAGAATTTTCAAAATCCATGTCCACATGTTTACAATTTCACGTCAAAAAATGGCTAAAATTCCAGTTGAAATTTTTTCAAAGTCCCTTAAAAATTTTCCAATTTTTGTCCCAATTCTTCCCATTCCCACTGAAACTTTTCAAATCCCTCTCAAAATTGTTGAAATTCTCTTGAAGCTTTTAAAATTCTCTCTAGAATTTTCAAAATCCATGGCCACATGTTTACAATTTCACATAAAAAAATTGCTAAAAATCCAGTTGAAATTTTTTCAAAGTCCCTTAAAAAATTTCCAATTTTTGTCCCAATTCTTCCCATTCCCATTGAAACTTTTCAAATCCCTCTCAAAATTGTTGAAATTCTCTTGAAGCTTTTAAAATTCTCTCTAGAATTTTCAAAATCCACTTCAACATGTTTACAATTTCATGTCAAAAAATTGCAAAAATTCCAGTTGAAATTTTTTCAAAGTCCCTTAAAAATTTTCCAATTTTTGTCCCAATTCTTCCCATTCCCATTGAAACTTTTCAAATCCTCTCAAAATTGTTGAAATTCTCTTGAAGCTTTTAAAATTCTCTCTAGAATTTTCAAAATCCACTTCAACATGTTTACAATTTCATGTCAAAAAATTGCAAAAATTCCAGTTGAAATTTTTTCAAAGTCCCTTAAAAATTTTCCAATTTTTGTCCCAATTCTTCCCATTCCCATTGAAACTTTTCAAATCCCTCTCAAAATTGTTGAAATTCTCTTGAAGCTTTTAAAATTCTCTCTAGAATTTTCAAAATCCATGTCCACATGTTTACAATTTCACGTCAAAAAATGGCTAAAATTCCAGTTGAAATTTTTTCAAAGTCCCTTAAAAATTTTCCAATTTTTGTCCCAATTCTTCCCATTCCCACTGAAACTTTTCAAATCCCTCTCAAAATTGTTGAAATTCTCTTGAAGCTTTTAAAATTCTCTCTAGAATTTTCAAAATCCATGGCCACATGTTTACAATTTCACATAAAAAAATTGCTAAAAATCCAGTTGAAATTTTTTCAAAGTCCCTTAAAAAATTTCCAATTTTTGTCCCAATTCTTCCCATTCCCATTGAAACTTTTCAAATCCCTCTCAAAAATGTTGAAATTCTCTTGAAGCTTTTAAAATTCTCTCTAGAATTTTCAAAATCCACTTCAACATGTTTACAATTTCATGTCAAAAAATTGCAAAAATTCCAGTTGAAATTTTTTCAAAGTCCCTTAAAAATTTTCCAATTTTTGTCCCAATTCTTCCCATTCCCATTGAAACTTTTCAAATCCCTCTCAAAATTGTTGAAATTCTCTTGAAGCTTTTAAAATTCTCTCTAGAATTTTCAAAATCCATGGCCACATGTTTACAATTTCACGTCAAAAAATGGCTAAAATTCCAGTTGAAATTTTTTCAAAGTCCCTTAAAAATTTTCCAATTTTTGTCCCAATTCTTCCCATTCCCATTGAAACTTTTCAAATCCCTCTCCAAATTGTGTAAATTCTCTTGAAGCTTTTTAAAATTCTCTCTAGAATTTTCAAAATCCATGTCCACATGTTTACAATTTCACATAAAAAAATGGCTAAAATTCCAGTTGAAATTTTTTCAAAGTCCCTTAAAAATTTTCCAATTTTTGTCCCAATTCTTCCCATTCCCATTGAAACTTTTCAAATCCCTCTCAGAATTGTAGAAATTCTGTTAAAGCTTTTAAAATTCTCTCTAGAATTTTCAAAATCCATGTCCACATGTTTACAATTTCACATAAAAAAATGGCTAAAATTCCAGTTGAAATTTTTTCAAAGTCCCTTAAAAATTTTCCAATTTTTGTCCCAATTCTTCCCATTCCCATTGAAACTTTTCAAATCCCTCTCAAAATTGTTGAAATTCTCTTGAAGCTTTTAAAATTCTCTCTAGAATTTTCAAAATCCATGGCCACATGTTTACAATTTCACGTCAAAAAATGGCTAAAATTCCAGTTGAAATTTTTTCAAAGTCCCTTAAAAATTTTCCAATTTTTGTCCCAATTCTTCCCATTCCCACTGAAACTTTTCAAATCCCTCTCAAAATTGTTGAAATTCTGTTGAAGCTTTTAAAATTCTCTCTAGAATTTTCAAAATCCATGGCCACATGTTTACAATTTCACATAAAAAAATTGCTAAAAATCCAGTTGAAATTTTTTCAAAGTCCCTTAAAAAATTTCCAATTTTTGTCCCAATTCTTCCCATTCCCATTGAAACTTTTCAAATCCCTCTCAAAATTGTTGAAATTCTGTTGAAGCTTTTAAAATTCTCCCTAGAATTTTCAAAATCCATGTCCACATGTTTACAATTTCACATCAAAAAATGGCTAAAATTCCAGTTGAAATTTTTTCAAAGTCCCTTAAAAATTTTCCAATTTTTGTCCCAATTCTTCCCATTCCCATTGAAACTTTTCAAATCCCTCTCAGAATTGTAGAAATTCTGTTAAAGCTTTTAAAATTCTCTCTAGAATTTTCAAAATCCATGGCCACATGTTTACAATTTCACATAAAAAATTGCTAAAAATCCAGTTGAAATTTTTTCAAAGTCCCTTAAAAAATTTCCAATTTTTGTCCCAATTCTTCCCATTCCCATTGAAACTTTTCAAATCCCTCTCAAAATTGTTGAAATTCTCTTGAAGCTTTTAAAATTCTCTCTAGAATTTTCAAAATCCACTTCAACATGTTTACAATTTCATGTCAAAAAATTGCAAAAATTCCAGTTGAAATTTTTTCAAAGTCCCTTAAAAATTTTCCAATTTTTGTCCCAATTCTTCCCATTCCCATTGAAACTTTTCAAATCCCTCTCAAAATTGTTGAAATTCTCTTGAAGCTTTTAAAATTCTCTCTAGAATTTTCAAAATCCACTTCAACATGTTTACAATTTCATGTCAAAAAATTGCAAAAATTCCAGTTGAAATTTTTTCAAAGTCCCTTAAAAATTTTCCAATTTTTGTCCCAATTCTTCCCATTCCCATTGAAACTTTTCAAATCCCTCTCAAAATTGTTGAAATTCTCTTGAAGCTTTTAAAATTCTCTCTAGAATTTTCAAAATCCATGTCCACATGTTTACAATTTCACGTCAAAAAATGGCTAAAATTCCAGTTGAAATTTTTTCAAAGTCCCTTAAAAATTTTCCAATTTTTGTCCCAATTCTTCCCATTCCCACTGAAACTTTTCAAATCCCTCTCAAAATTGTTGAAATTCTCTTGAAGCTTTTAAAATTCTCTCTAGAATTTTCAAAATCCATGGCCACATGTTTACAATTTCACATAAAAAAATTGCTAAAAATCCAGTTGAAATTTTTTCAAAGTCCCTTAAAAAATTTCCAATTTTTGTCCCAATTCTTCCCATTCCCATTGAAACTTTTCAAATCCCTCTCAAAATTGTTGAAATTCTCTTGAAGCTTTTAAAATTCTCTCTAGAATTTTCAAAATCCACTTCAACATGTTTACAATTTCATGTCAAAAAATTGCAAAAATTCCAGTTGAAATTTTTTCAAAGTCCCTTAAAAATTTTCCAATTTTTGTCCCAATTCTTCCCATTCCCATTGAAACTTTTCAAATCCCTCTCAAAATTGTTGAAATTCTCTTGAAGCTTTTAAAATTCTCTCTAGAATTTTCAAAATCCACTTCAACATGTTTACAATTTCATGTCAAAAAATTGCAAAAATTCCAGTTGAAATTTTTTCAAAGTCCCTTAAAAATTTTCCAATTTTTGTCCCAATTCTTCCCATTCCCATTGAAACTTTTCAAATCCCTCTCAAAATTGTTGAAATTCTCTTGAAGCTTTTAAAATTCTCTCTAGAATTTTCAAAATCCATGTCCACATGTTTACAATTTCACGTCAAAAAATGGCTAAAATTCCAGTTGAAATTTTTTCAAAGTCCCTTAAAAATTTTCCAATTTTTGTCCCAATTCTTCCCATTCCCACTGAAACTTTTCAAATCCCTCTCAAAATTGTTGAAATTCTCTTGAAGCTTTTAAAATTCTCTCTAGAATTTTCAAAATCCATGGCCACATGTTTACAATTTCACATAAAAAAATTGCTAAAAATCCAGTTGAAATTTTTTCAAAGTCCCTTAAAAAATTTCCAATTTTTGTCCCAATTCTTCCCATTCCCATTGAAACTTTTCAAATCCCTCTCAAAATTGTTGAAATTCTCTTGAAGCTTTTAAAATTCTCTCTAGAATTTTCAAAATCCACTTCAACATGTTTACAATTTCATGTCAAAAAATTGCAAAAATTCCAGTTGAAATTTTTTCAAAGTCCCTTAAAAATTTTCCAATTTTTGTCCCAATTCTTCCCATTCCCATTGAAACTTTTCAAATCCCTCTCAAAATTGTTGAAATTCTCTTGAAGCTTTTAAAATTCTCTCTAGAATTTTCAAAATCCATGGCCACATGTTTACAATTTCACGTCAAAAAATGGCTAAAATTCCAGTTGAAATTTTTTCAAAGTCCCTTAAAAATTTTCCAATTTTTGTCCCAATTCTTCCCATTCCCATTGAAACTTTTCAAATCCCTCTCAAAATTGTTGAAATTCTCTTGAAGCTTTTAAAATTCTCTCTAGAATTTTCAAAATCCATGGCCACATGTTTACAATTTCACGTCAAAAAATGGCTAAAATTCCAGTTGAAATTTTTTCAAAGTCCCTTAAAAATTTTCCAATTTTTGTCCCAATTCTTCCCATTCCCATTGAAACTTTTCAAATCCCTCTCCAAATTGTGTAAATTCTCTTGAAGCTTTTAAAATTCTCTCTAGAATTTTCAAAATCCATGTCCACATGTTTACAATTTCACATAAAAAAATGGCTAAAATTCCAGTTGAAATTTTTTCAAAGTCCCTTAAAAATTTTCCAATTTTTGTCCCAATTCTTCCCATTCCCATTGAAACTTTTCAAATCCCTCTCAAAATTGTTGAAATTCTCTTGAAGCTTTTAAAATTCTCTCTAGAATTTTCAAAATCCATGGCCACATGTTTACAATTTCACGTCAAAAAATGGCTAAAATTCCAGTTGAAATTTTTTCAAAGTCCCTTAAAAATTTTCCAATTTTTGTCCCAATTCTTCCCATTCCCATTGAAACTTTTCAAATCCCTCTCAAAATTGTTGAAATTCTGTTGAAGCTTTTAAAATTCTCCCTAGAATTTTCAAAATCCATGTCCACATGTTTACAATTTCACGTCAAAAAATGGCTAAAATTCCAGTTGAAATTTTTTCAAAGTCCCTTAAAAATTTTCCAATTTTTGTCCCAATTCTTCCCATTCCCATTGAAACTTTTCAAATCCCTCTCAGAAGTGTAGAAATTCTGTTAAAGCTTTTAAAATTCTCTCTAGAATTTTCAAAATCCATGGCCACATGTTTACAATTTCACATAAAAAATTGCTAAAAATCCAGTTGAAATTTTTTCAAAGTCCCTTAAAAAATTTCCAATTTTTGTCCCAATTCTTCCCATTCCCATTGAAACTTTTCAAATCCCTCTCAAAATTGTTGAAATTCTCTTGAAGCTTTTAAAATTCTCTCTAGAATTTTCAAAATCCACTTCAACATGTTTACAATTTCATGTCAAAAAATTGCAAAAATTCCAGTTGAAATTTTTTCAAAGTCCCTTAAAAATTTTCCAATTTTTGTCCCAATTCTTCCCATTCCCATTGAAACTTTTCAAATCCCTCTCAAAATTGTTGAAATTCTCTTGAAGCTTTTAAAATTCTCTCTAGAATTTTCAAAATCCATGGCCACATGTTTACAATTTCACGTCAAAAAATGGCTAAAATTCCAGTTTGAAATTTTTTCAAAGTCCCTTAAAAATTTTCCAATTTTTGTCCCAATTCTTCCCATTCCCATTGAAACTTTTCAAATCCCTCTCCAAATTGTTGAAATTCTCTTGAAGCTTTTAAAATTCTCTCTAGAATTTTCAAAATCCATGGCCACATGTTTACAATTTCACGTCAAAAAATTGCTAAAATTCCAGTTGAAATTTTTTCAAAGTTCCTTAAAAATTTTCCAATTTTTGTCCCAATTCTTCCCATTCCCATTGAAACTTTTCAAATCCCTCTCAAAATTGTTGAAATTCTGTTGAAGCTTTTAAAATTCTCCCTAGAATTTTCAAAATCCATGTCCACATGTTTACAATTTCACATCAAAAAAATGGCTAAAATTCCAGTTGAAATTTTTTCAAAGTCCCTTAAAAATTTTCCAATTTTTGTCCCAATTCTTCCCATTCCCATTGAAACTTTTCAAATCCCTCTCAGAATTGTAGAAATTCTGTTAAAGCTTTTAAAATTCTCTCTAGAATTTTCAAAATCCATGTCCACATGTTTACAATTTCACATAAAAAAATGGCTAAAATTCCAGTTGAAATTTTTTCAAAGTCCCTTAAAAATTTTCCAATTTTTGTCCCAATTCTTCCCATTCCCATTGAAACTTTTCAAATCCCTCTCAAAATTGTTGAAATTCTCTTGAAGCTTTTAAAATTCTCTCTAGAATTTTCAAAATCCATGGCCACATGTTTACAATTTCACGTCAAAAAATGGCTAAAATTCCAGTTGAAATTTTTTCAAAGTCCCTTAAAAATTTTCCAATTTTTGTCCCAATTCTTCCCATTCCCACTGAAACTTTTCAAATCCCTCTCAAAATTGTTGAAATTCTGTTGAAGCTTTTAAAATTCTCTCTAGAATTTTCAAAATCCATGGCCACATGTTTACAATTTCACATAAAAAAATTGCTAAAAATCCAGTTGAAATTTTTTCAAAGTCCCTTAAAAAATTTCCAATTTTTGTCCCAATTCTTCCCATTCCCATTGAAACTTTTCAAATCCCTCTCAAAATTGTTGAAATTCTGTTGAAGCTTTTAAAATTCTCCCTAGAATTTTCAAAATCCATGTCCACATGTTTACAATTTCACATCAAAAAATGGCTAAAATTCCAGTTGAAATTTTTTCAAAGTCCCTTAAAAATTTTCCAATTTTTGTCCCAATTCTTCCCATTCCCATTGAAACTTTTCAAATCCCTCTCAGAATTGTAGAAATTCTGTTAAAGCTTTTAAAATTCTCTCTAGAATTTTCAAAATCCATGGCCACATGTTTACAATTTCACGTCAAAAAATGGCTAAAATTCCAGTTGAAATTTTTTCAAAGTCCCTTAAAAATTTTCCAATTTTTGTCCCAATTCTTCCCATTCCCATTGAAAACTTTTCAAATCCCTCTCAAAATTGTTGAAATTCTGTTGAAGCTTTTAAAATTCTCTCTAGAATTTTCAAAATCCATGTCCACATGTTTACAATTTCATGTCAAAAAATTGCAAAAATTCCAGTTGAAATTTTTTCAAAGTCCCTTAAAAATTTTCCAATTTTTGTCCCAATTCTTCCCATTCCCATTGAAACTTTTCAAATCCCTCTCAGAATTGTAGAAATTCTGTTAAAGCTTTTAAAATTCTCTCTAGAATTTTCAAAATCCATGTCCACATGTTTACAATTTCACATAAAAAAATGGCTAAAATTCCAGTTGAAATTTTTTCAAAGTCCCTTAAAAATTTTCCAATTTTTGTCCCAATTCTTCCCATTCCCATTGAAACTTTTCAAATCCCTCTCAAAATTGTTGAAATTCTCTTGAAGCTTTTAAAATTCTCTCTAGAATTTTCAAAATCCATGGCCACATGTTTACAATTTCACGTCAAAAAATGGCTAAAATTCCAGTTGAAATTTTTTCAAAGTCCCTTAAAAATTTTCCAATTTTTGTCCCAATTCTTCCCATTCCCACTGAAACTTTTCAATCCCTCTCAAAATTGTTGAAATTCTGTTGAAGCTTTTAAAATTCTCTCTAGAATTTTCAAAATCCATGTCCACATGTTTACAATTTCACGTCAAAAAATGGCTAAAATTCCAGTTGAAATTTTTTCAAAGTCCCTTAAAAAATTTCCAATTTTTGTCCCAATTCTTCCCATTCCCATTGAAACTTTTCAAATCCCTCTCAAAATTGTTGAAATTTCTGTTGAAGCTTTTAAAATTCTCCCTAGAATTTTCAAAATCCATGTCCACATGTTTACAATTTCACATCAAAAAAATGGCTAAAATTCCAGTTGAAATTTTTTCAAAGTCCCTTAAAAATTTTCCAATTTTTGTCCCAATTCTTCCCATTCCCATTGAAACTTTTCAAATCCCTCTCAGAATTGTAGAAATTCTGTTAAAGCTTTTAAAATTCTCTCTAGAATTTTCAAAATCCATGGCCACATGTTTACAATTTCACATAAAAAATTGCTAAAAATCCAGTTGAAATTTTTTCAAAGTCCCTTAAAAAATTTCCAATTTTTGTCCCAATTCTTCCCATTCCCATTGAAACTTTTCAAATCCCTCTCAAAATTGTTGAAATTCTCTTGAAGCTTTTAAAATTCTCTCTAGAATTTTCAAAATCCACTTCAACATGTTTACAATTTCATGTCAAAAAATTGCAAAAATTCCAGTTGAAATTTTTTCAAAGTCCCTTAAAAATTTTCCAATTTTTGTCCCAATTCTTCCCATTCCCATTGAAACTTTTCAAATCCCTCTCAAAAATGTTGAAATTCTCTTGAAGCTTTTAAAATTCTCTCTAGAATTTTCAAAATCCACTTCAACATGTTTACAATTTCATGTCAAAAAATTGCAAAAATTCCAGTTGAAATTTTTTCAAAGTCCCTTAAAAATTTTCCAATTTTTGTCCCAATTCTTCCCATTCCCATTGAAACTTTTCAAATCCCTCTCAAAATTGTTGAAATTCTCTTGAAGCTTTTAAAATTCTCTCTAGAATTTTCAAAATCCATGGCCACATGTTTACAATTTCACGTCAAAAAATGGCTAAAATTCCAGTTTAAATTTTTTCAAAGTCCCTTAAAAATTTTCCAATTTTTGTCCCAATTCTTCCCATTCCCATTGAAACTTTTCAAATCCCTCTCCAAATTGTTGAAATTCTCTTGAAGCTTTTAAAATTCTCTCTAGAATTTTCAAAATCCATGGCCACATGTTTACAATTTCACGTCAAAAAATTGCTAAAATTCCAGTTGAAATTTTTTCAAAGTTCCTTAAAAATTTTCCAATTTTTGTCCCAATTCTTCCCATTCCCATTGAAACTTTTCAAATCCCTCTCAAAATTGTTGAAATTCTCTTGAAGCTTTTAAAATTCTCTCTAGAATTTTCAAAATCCATGTCCACATGTTTACAATTTCACATCAAAAAAATGGCTAAAATTCCAGTTGAAATTTTTTCAAAGTCCCTTAAAAATTTTCCAATTTTTGTCCCAATTCTTCCCATTCCCATTGAAACTTTTCAAATCCCTCTCAGAATTGTAGAAATTCTGTTAAAGCTTTTAAAATTCTCTCTAGAATTTTCAAAATCCATGTCCACATGTTTACAATTTCACATAAAAAAATGGCTAAAATTCCAGTTGAAATTTTTTCAAAGTCCCTTAAAAATTTTCCAATTTTTGTCCCAATTCTTCCCATTCCCATTGAAACTTTTCAAATCCCTCTCAAAATTGTTGAAATTCTCTTGAAGCTTTTAAAATTCTCTCTAGAATTTTCAAAATCCATGGCCACATGTTTACAATTTCACGTCAAAAAATGGCTAAAATTCCAGTTGAAATTTTTTCAAAGTCCCTTAAAAATTTTCCAATTTTTGTCCCAATTCTTCCCATTCCCACTGAAACTTTTCAAATCCCTCTCAAAATTGTTGAAATTCTGTTGAAGCTTTTAAAATTCTCTCTAGAATTTTCAAAATCCATGTCCACATGTTTACAATTTCACATAAAAAAATTGCTAAAAATCCAGTTGAAATTTTTTCAAAGTCCCTTAAAAAATTTCCAATTTTTGTCCCAATTCTTCCCATTCCCATTGAAACTTTTCAAATCCCTCTCAAAATTGTTGAAATTCTGTTGAAGCTTTTAAAATTCTCCCTAGAATTTTCAAAATCCATGTCCACATGTTTACAATTTCACATCAAAAAATGGCTAAAATTCCAGTTGAAATTTTTTCAAAGTCCCTTAAAAATTTTCCAATTTTTGTCCCAATTCTTCCCATTCCCATTGAAACTTTTCAAATCCCTCTCAGAATTGTAGAAATTCTGTTAAAGCTTTTAAAATTCTCTCTAGAATTTTCAAAATCCATGGCCACATGTTTACAATTTCACATAAAAAATTGCTAAAAATCCAGTTGAAATTTTTTCAAAGTCCCTTAAAAAATTTCCAATTTTTGTCCCAATTCTTCCCATTCCCATTGAAACTTTTCAAATCCCTCTCAAAATTGTTGAAATTCTCTTGAAGCTTTTAAAATTCTCTCTAGAATTTTCAAAATCCACTTCAACATGTTTACAATTTCATGTCAAAAAATTGCAAAAATTCCAGTTGAAATTTTTTCAAAGTCCCTTAAAAATTTTCCAATTTTTGTCCCAATTCTTCCCATTCCCATTGAAACTTTTCAAATCCCTCTCAAAATTGTTGAAATTCTCTTGAAGCTTTTAAAATTCTCTCTAGAATTTTCAAAATCCACTTCAACATGTTTACAATTTCATGTCAAAAAATTGCAAAAATTCCAGTTGAAATTTTTTCAAAGTCCCTTAAAAATTTTCCAATTTTTGTCCCAATTCTTCCCATTCCCATTGAAACTTTTCAAATCCCTCTCAAAATTGTTGAAATTCTCTTGAAGCTTTTAAAATTCTCTCTAGAATTTTCAAAATCCATGTCCACATGTTTACAATTTCACGTCAAAAAATGGCTAAAATTCCAGTTGAAATTTTTTCAAAGTCCCTTAAAAATTTTCCAATTTTTGTCCCAATTCTTCCCATTCCCATTGAAACTTTTCAAATCCCTCTCCAAATTGTTGAAATTCTCTTGAAGCTTTTAAAATTCTCTCTAGAATTTTCAAAATCCATGGCCACATGTTTACAATTTCACGTCAAAAAATTGCTAAAATTCCAGTTGAAATTTTTTCAAAGTTCCTTAAAAATTTTCCAATTTTTGTCCCAATTCTTCCCATTCCCATTGAAACTTTTCAAATCCCTCTCAAAATTGTTGAAATTCTCTTGAAGCTTTTAAAATTCTCTCTAGAATTTTCAAAATCCATGTCCACATGTTTACAATTTCACGTCAAAAAAATGGCTAAAATTCCAGTTGAAATTTTTTCAAAGTCCCTTAAAAATTTTCCAATTTTTGTCCCAATTCTTCCCATTCCCATTGTAACTTTTCAAATCCCTCTCAGAATTGTAGAAATTCTGTTAAAGCTTTTAAAATTCTCTCTAGAATTTTCAAAATCCATGTCCACATGTTTACAATTTCACATAAAAAAATGGCTAAAATTCCAGTTGAAATTTTTTCAAAGTCCCTTAAAAATTTTCCAATTTTTGTCCCAATTCTTCCCATTCCCATTGAAACTTTTCAAATCCCTCTCAAAATTGTTGAAATTCTCTTGAAGCTTTTTAAAATTCTCTCTAGAATTTTCAAAATCCATGGCCACATGTTTACAATTTCACGTCAAAAAATTGCTAAAATTCCAGTTGAAATTTTTTCAAAGTCCCTTAAAAATTTTCCAATTTTTGTCCCAATTCTTCCCATTCCCATTGAAACTTTTCAAATCCCTCTCAAAATTGTTGAAATTCTCTTGAAGCTTTTAAAATTCTCTCTAGAATTTTCAAAATCCATGTCCACATGTTTACAATTTCACGTCAAAAAAATGGCTAAAATTCCAGTTGAAATTTTTCAAAGTCCCTTAAAAATTTTCCAATTTTTGTCCCAATTCTTCCCATTCCCACTGAAACTTTTCAAATCCCTCTCAAAATTGTGTAAATTCTCTTGAAGCTTTTAAAATTCTCTCTAGAATTTTCAAAATCCATGGCCACATGTTTACAATTTCACATAAAAGAATTGCTAAAAATCCAGTTGAAATTTTTCAAAGTCCCTTAAAAAATTTCCAATTTTTGTCCCAATTCTTCCCATTCCCATTGAAACTTTTCAAATCCCTCTCAAAATTGTTGAAATTCTCTTGAAGCTTTTAAAATTCTCCCTAGAATTTTCAAAATCCATGTCCACATGTTACAATTTCACATCAAAAAATGGCTAAAAATTCCAGTTGAAATTTTTTCAAAGTCCCTTAAAAATTTTCCAATTTTTGTCCCAATTCTTCCCATTCCCATTGAAACTTTTCAAATCCCTCTCAAAATTGTTGAAATTCTCTTGAAGCTTTTAAAATTCTCTCTAGAATTTTCAAAATCCATGGCCACATGTTTACAATTTCACGTCAAAAAATGGCTAAAATTCCAGTTGAAATTTTTCAAAGTCCCTTAAAAATTTTCCAATTTTTGTCCCAATTCTTCCCATTCCCATTGAAACTTTTCAAATCCCTCTCAAAATTGTTGAAATTCTCTTGAAGCTCTTAAAATTCTCTCTAGAATTTTCAAAATCCATGGCCACATGTTTACAATTTCACATAAAAAAATGGCTAAAATTCCAGTTGAAATTTTTTCAAAGTCCCTTAAAAATTTTCCAATTTTTGTCCCAATTCTTCCCATTCCCATTGAAACTTTTCAAATCCCTCTCAAAATTGTTGAAATTCTCTTGAAGCTTTTAAAATTCTCTCTAGAATTTTCAAAATCCATGTCCACATGTTTACAATTTCACGTCAAAAAATGGCTAAAATTCCAGTTGAAATTTTTTCAAAGTCCCTTAAAAATTTTCCAATGTTTGTCCCAATTCTTCCCATTCCCATTGAAACTTTTCAAATCCCTCTCAAAATTGTTGAAATTCTCTTGAAGCTTTTAAAATTCTCTCTAGAATTTTCAAAATCCATGGCCACATGTTTACAATTTCACGTCAAAAAATGGCTAAAATTCCAGTTGAAATTTTTTCAAAGTCCCTTAAAAATTTTCCAATTTTTGTCCCAATTCTTCCCATTCCCATTGAAACTTTTCAAATCCCTCTCAAAATTGTTGAAATTCTCTTGAAGCTTTTAAAATTCTCTCTAGATTTTTCAAAATCCATGGCCACATGTTCACAATTTCACATTAAAAAATTGCTAAAAATCCAGTTGAAATTTTTTCAAAGTCCCTTAAAAAATTTCCAATTTTTGTCCCAATTCTTCCCATTCCCATTGAAACTTTTCAAATCCATCTCAAAATTGTTGAAATTCTCTTGAAGCTTTTAAAATTCTCTCTAGAATTTTCAAAATCCATGTCCACATGTTTACAATTTCACGTCAAAAAATGGCTAAAATTCCAGTTGAAATTTTTTCAAAGTCCCTTAAAAATTTTCCAATTTTTGTCCCAATTCTTCCCATTCCCATTGAAACTTTTCAAATCCCTCTCAAAATTGTTGAAATTCTGTTGAAGCTTTTAAAATTCTCCCTAGAATTTTCAAAATCCATGTCCACATGTTTACAATTTCACGTCAAAAAATTGCTAAAATTCCAGTGGAAATTTTTTCAAAGTCCCTTAAAAATTTTCCAATTTTTGTCCCAATTCTTCCCATTCCCATTGAAACTTTTCAAATCCCTCTCAAAATTGTTGAAATTCTCTTGAAGCTTTTAAAATTCTCTCTAGAATTTTCAAAATCCACTTCAACATGTTTACAATTTCATGTCAAAAAATTGCAAAAATTCCAGTTGAAATTTTTTCAAAGTCCCTTAAAAATTTTCCAATTTTTGTCCCAATTCTTCCCATTCCCATTGAAACTTTTCAAATCCCTCTCAAAATTGTTGAAATTCTCTTGAAGCTTTTAAAATTCTCTCTAGAATTTTCAAAATCCATGGCCACATGTTTACAATTTCACGTCAAAAAATGGCTAAAATTCCAGTTGAAATTTTTTCAAAGTCCTTAAAAATTTTCCAATTTTTGTCCCAATTCTTCCCATTCCCATTGAAACTTTTCAAATCCCTCTCCAAATTGTTGAAATTCTCTTGAAGCTTTTAAAATTCTCTCTAGAATTTTCAAAATCCATGGCCACATGTTTACAATTTCACGTCAAAAAATTGCTAAAATTCCAGTTGAAATTTTTTCAAAGTTCCTTAAAAATTTTCCAATTTTTGTCCCAATTCTTCCCATTCCCATTGAAACTTTTCAAATCCCTCTCAAAATTGTTGAAATTCTCTTGAAGCTTTTAAAATTCTCTCTAGAATTTTCAAAATCCATGTCCACATGTTTACAATTTCACATCAAAAAATGGCTAAAATTCCAGTTGAAATTTTTTCAAAGTCCCTTAAAAATTTTCCAATTTTTGTCCCAATTCTTCCCATTCCCATTGTAACTTTTCAAATCCCTCTCAGAATTGTAGAAATTCTGTTAAAGCTTTTAAAATTCTCTCTAGAATTTTCAAAATCCATGTCCACATGTTTACAATTTCACATTAAAAAATGGCTAAAATTCCAGTTGAAATTTTTTCAAAGTCCCTTAAAAATTTTCCAATTTTTGTCCCAATTCTTCCCATTCCCATTGAAACTTTTCAAATCCCTCTCAAAATTGTTGAAATTCTCTTGAAGCTTTTAAAATTCTCTCTAGAATTTTCAAAATCCATGGCCACATGTTTACAATTTCACGTCAAAAAATTGCTAAAATTCCAGTTGAAATTTTTTCAAAGTCCCTTAAAAATTTTCCAATTTTTGTCCCAATTCTTCCCATTCCCATTGAAACTTTTCAAATCCCTCTCAAAATTGTTGAAATTCTGTTGAAGCTTTTAAAATTCTCTCTAGAATTTTCAAAATCCATGTCCACATGTTTACAATTTCACGTCAAAAAATGGCTAAAATTCCAGTTGAAATTTTTTCAAAGTCCCTTAAAAATTTTCCAATTTTTGTCCCAATTCTTCCCATTCCCACTGAAACTTTTCAAATCCCTCTCAAAATTGTGTAAATTCTCTTGAAGCTTTTAAAATTCTCTCTAGAATTTTCAAAATCCATGGCCACATGTTTACAATTTCACATAAAAAAATTGCTAAAAATCCAGTTGAAATTTTTCAAAGTCCCTTAAAAATTTTCCAATTTTTGTCCCAATTCTTCCCATTCCCATTGAAACTTTTCAAATCCCTCTCAAAATTGTTGAAATTCTCTTGAAGCTTTTAAAATTCTCTCTAGAATTTTCAAAATCCACTTCAACATGTTTACAATTTCATGTCAAAAAATTGCAAAAATTCCAGTTGAAATTTTTTCAAAGTCCCTTAAAAATTTTCCAATTTTTGTCCCAATTCTTCCCATTCCCATTGAAACTTTTCAAATCCCTCTCAAAATTGTTGAAATTCTCTTGAAGCTTTTAAAATTCTCTCTAGAATTTTCAAAATCCATGGCCACATGTTTACAATTTCACGTCAAAAAATGGCTAAAATTCCAGTTGAAATTTTTTCAAAGTCCCTTAAAAATTTTCCAATTTTTGTCCCAATTCTTCCCATTCCCATTGAAACTTTTCAAATCCCTCTCAAAATTGTTGAAATTCTCTTGAAGCTCTTAAAATTCTCTCTAGAATTTTCAAAATCCATGGCCACATGTTTACAATTTCACATAAAAAAATGGCTAAAATTCCAGTTGAAATTTTTTCAAAGTCCCTTAAAAATTTTCCAATTTTTGTCCCAATTCTTCCCATTCCCATTGAAACTTTTCAAATCCCTCTCAAAATTGTTGAAATTCTCTTGAAGCTTTTAAAATTCTCTCTAGAATTTTCAAAATCCATGTCCACATGTTTACAATTTCACGTCAAAAAATGGCTAAAATTCCAGTTGAAATTTTTTCAAAGTCCCTTAAAAATTTTCCAATGTTTGTCCCAATTCTTCCCATTCCCATTGAAACTTTTCAAATCCCTCTCAAAATTGTTGAAATTCTCTTGAAGCTTTTAAAATTCTCTCTAGAATTTTCAAAATCCATGGCCACATGTTTACAATTTCACGTCAAAAAATGGCTAAAATTCCAGTTGAAATTTTTTCAAAGTCCCTTAAAAATTTTCCAATTTTTGTCCCAATTCTTCCCATTCCCATTGAAACTTTTCAAATCCCTCTCAAAATTGTTGAAATTCTCTTGAAGCTTTTAAAATTCTCTCTAGAATTTTCAAAATCCATGGCCACATGTTCACAATTTCACATTAAAAAATTGCTAAAAATCCAGTTGAAATTTTTTCAAAGTCCCTTAGAAAATTTCCAATTTTTGTCCCAATTCTTCCCATTCCCATTGAAACTTTTCAAATCCCTCTCAAAATTGTTGAAATTCTCTTGAAGCTTTTAAAATTCTCTCTAGAATTTTCAAAATCCATGTCCACATGTTTACAATTTCACGTCAAAAAATGGCTAAAATTCCAGTTGAAATTTTTTCAAAGTCCCTTAAAAATTTTCCAATTTTTGTCCCAATTCTTCCCATTCCCATTGAAACTTTTCAAATCCCTCTCAAAATTGTTGAAATTCTGTTGAAGCTTTTAAAATTCTCCCTAGAATTTTCAAAATCCATGTCCACATGTTTACAATTTCACGTCAAAAAATTGCTAAAATTCCAGTGGAAATTTTTTCAAAGTCCCTTAAAAATTTTCCAATTTTTGTCCCAATTCTTCCCATTCCCATTGAAACTTTTCAAATCCCTCTCAGAATTGTAGAAATTCTGTTAAAGCTTTTAAAATTCTCTCTAGAATTTTCAAAATCCATGGCCACATGTTTACAATTTCACATAAAAAAATGGCTAAAAATCCAGTTGAAATTTTTTCAAAGTCCCTTAAAAATTTTCCAATTTTTGTCCCAATTCTTCCCATTCCCATTGTAACTTTTCAAATCCCTCTCAGAATTGTAGAAATTCTGTTAAAGCTTTTAAAATTCTCTCTAGAATTTTCAAAATCCATGTCCACATGTTTACAATTTCACATAAAAAAATGGCTAAAATTCCAGTTGAAATTTTTTCAAAGTCCCTTAAAAATTTTCCAATTTTTGTCCCAATTCTTCCCATTCCCATTGAAACTTTTCAAATCCCTCTCAAAATGGTTGAAATTCTCTTGAAGCTTTTAAAATTCTCTCTAGAATTTTCAAAATCCATGGCCACATGTTTACAATTTCACGTCAAAAAACGGCTAAAATTCCAGTTGAAATTTTTTCAAAGTCCCTTAAAAATTTTCCAATTTTTGTCCCAATTCTTCCCATTCCCATTGAAACTTTTCAAATCCCTCTCAAAATTGTTGAAATTCTGTTGAAGCTTTTAAAATTCTCTCTAGAATTTTCAAAATCCATGTCCACATGTTTACAATTTCACGTCAAAAAATGGCTAAAATTCCAGTTGAAATTTTTTCAAAGTCCCTTAAAAATTTTCCAATTTTTGTCCCAATTCTTCCCATTCCCACTGAAACTTTTCAAATCCCTCTCAAAATTGTTGAAATTCTGTTGAAGCTTTTAAAATTCTCTCTAGAATTTTCAAAATCCATGGCCACATGTTTACAATTTCACATAAAAAAATTGCTAAAAATCCAGTTGAAATTTTTTCAAAGTCCCTTAAAAAATTTCCAATTTTTGTCCCAATTCTTCCCATTCCCATTGAAACTTTTCAAATCCCTCTCAAAATTGTTGAAATTCTCTTGAAGCTTTTAAAATTCTCTCTAGAATTTTCAAAATCCACTTCAACATGTTTACAATTTCATGTCAAAAAATTGCAAAAATTCCAGTTGAAATTTTTCAAAGTCCCTTAAAAATTTTCCAATTTTTGTCCCAATTCTTCCCATTCCCATTGAAACTTTTCAAATCCCTCTCAAAATTGTTGAAATTCTCTTGAAGCTTTTAAAATTCTCTCTAGAATTTTCAAAATCCATGGCCACATGTTTACAATTTCACGTCAAAAAATGGCTAAAATTCCAGTTGAAATTTTTTCAAAGTCCCTTAAAAATTTTCCAATTTTTGTCCCAATTCTTCCCATTCCCATTGAAACTTTTCAAATCCCTCTCAAAATTGTTGAAATTCTCTTGAAGCTCTTAAAATTCTCTCTAGAATTTTCAAAATCCATGGCCACATGTTTACAATTTCACATAAAAAAATGGCTAAAATTCCAGTTGAAATTTTTTCAAAGTCCCTTAAAAATTTTCCAATTTTTGTCCCAATTCTTCCCATTCCCATTGAAACTTTTCAAATCCCTCTCAAAATTGTTGAAATTCTCTTGAAGCTTTTAAAATTCTCTCTAGAATTTTCAAAGTCCATGTCCACATGTTTACAGTTTCACGTCAAAAAATGGCTAAAATTCCAGTTGAAATTTTTTCAAAGTCCCTTAAAAATTTTCCAATGTTTGTCCCAATTCTTCCCATTCCCATTGAAACTTTTCAAATCCCTCTCAAAATTGTTGAAATTCTCTTGAAGCTTTTAAAATTCTCTCTAGAATTTTCAAAATCCATGGCCACATGTTTACAATTTCACGTCAAAAAATGGCTAAAATTCCAGTTGAAATTTTTTCAAAGTCCCTTAAAAATTTTCCAATTTTTGTCCCAATTCTTCCCATTCCCATTGAAACTTTTCAAATCCCTCTCAAAATTGTTGAAATTCTCTTGAAGCTTTTAAAATTCTCTCTAGAATTTTCAAAATCCATGGCCACATGTTCACAATTTCACATTAAAAAATTGCTAAAAATCCAGTTGAAATTTTTTCAAAGTCCCTTAAAAAATTTCCAATTTTTGTCCCAATTCTTCCCATTCCCATTGAAACTTTTCAAATCCCTCTCAAAATTGTTGAAATTCTCTTGAAGCTTTTAAAATTCTCTCTAGAATTTTCAAAATCCATGTCCACATGTTTACAATTTCACGTCAAAAAATGGCTAAAATTCCAGTTGAAATTTTTTCAAAGTCCCTTAAAAATTTTCCAATTTTTGTCCCAATTCTTCCCATTCCCATTGAAACTTTTCAAATCCCTCTCAAAATTGTTGAAATTCTGTTGAAGCTTTTAAAATTCTCCCTAGAATTTTCAAAATCCATGTCCACATGTTTACAATTTCACGTCAAAAAATGGCTAAAATTCCAGTGGAAATTTTTTCAAAGTCCCTTAAAAATTTTCCAATTTTTGTCCCAATTCTTCCCATTCCCATTGAAACTTTTCAAATCCCTCTCAGAATTGTAGAAATTCTGTTAAAGCTTTTAAAATTCTCTCTAGAATTTTCAAAATCCATGGCCACATGTTTACAATTTCACATAAAAAAATTGCTAAAAATCCAGTTGAAATTTTTTCAAAGTCCCTTAAAAAATTTCCAATTTTTGTCCCAATTCTTCCCATTCCCATTGAAACTTTTCAAATCCCTCTCAAAATTGTTGAAATTCTCTTGAAGCTTTTAAAATTCTCTCTAGAATTTTCAAAATCCATGGCCACATGTTTACAATTTCACGTCAAAAAATGGCTAAAATTCCAGTTGAAATTTTTTCAAAGTCCCTTAAAAATTTTCCAATTTTTGTCCCAATTCTTCCCATTCCCATTGAAACTTTTCAAATCCCTCTCAAAATTGTTGAAATTCTCTTGAAGCTTTTAAAATTCTCTCTAGAATTTTCAAAATCCATGTCCACATGTTTACAATTTCACGTCAAAAAATGGCTAAAATTCCAGTTGAAATTTTTTCAAAGTCCCTTAAAAATTTTCCAATTTTTGTCCCAATTCTTCCCATTCCCATTGAAACTTTTCAAATCCCTCTCAAAATTGTTGAAATTCTCTTGAAGCTTTTAAAATTCTCTCTAGAATTTTCAAAATCCATGTCCACATGTTTACAATTTCACGTCAAAAAATGGCTAAAATTCCAGTTGAAATTTTTTCAAAGTCCCTTAAAAATTTTCCAATTTTTGTCCCAATTCTTCCCATTCCCATTGAAACTTTTCAAATCCCTCTCAAAATTGTTGAAATTCTGTTGAAGCTTTTAAAATTCTCCCTAGAATTTTCAAAATCCATGTCCACATGTTTACAATTTCACGTCAAAAAATTGCTAAAATTCCAGTTGAAATTTTTTCAAAGTCCCTTAAAAATTTTCCAATTTTTGTCCCAATTCTTCCCATTCCCATTGAAACTTTTCAAATCCCTCTCAGAATTGTAGAAATTCTGTTAAAGCTTTTAAAATTCTCTCTAGAATTTTCAAAATCCATGGCCACATGTTTACAATTTCACATAAAAAAATTGCTAAAAATCCAGTTGAAATTTTTTCAAAGTCCCTTAAAAATTTTCCAATTTTTGTCCCAATTCTTCCCATTCCCATTGTAACTTTTCAAATCCCTCTCAGAATTGTAGAAATTCTGTTAAAGCTTTTAAAATTCTCTCTAGAATTTTCAAAATCCATGTCCACATGTTTACAATTTCACATAAAAAAATGGCTAAAATTCCAGTTGAAATTTTTTCAAAGTCCCTTAAAAATTTTCCAATTTTTGTCCCAATTCTTCCCATTCCCATTGAAACTTTTCAAATCCCTCTCAAAATGGTTGAAATTCTCTTGAAGCTTTTAAATTCTCTCTAGAATTTTCAAAATCCATGGCCACATGTTTACAATTTCACGTCAAAAAACGGCTAAAATTCCAGTTGAAATTTTTTCAAAGTCCCTTAAAAATTTTCCAATTTTTGTCCCAATTCTTCCCATTCCCATTGAAACTTTTCAAATCCCTCTCAAAATTGTTGAAATTCTGTTGAAGCTTTTAAAATTCTCTCTAGAATTTTCAAAATCCATGGCCACATGTTTACAATTTCACGTCAAAAAATGGCTAAAATTCCAGTTGAAATTTTTTCAAAGTCCCTTAAAAATTTTCCAATTTTTGTCCCAATTCTTCCCATTCCCATTGAAACTTTTCAAATCCCTCTCAAAATTGTTGAAATTCTCTTGAAGCTTTTAAAATTCTCTCTAGAATTTTCAAAATCCATGGCCACATGTTCACAATTTCACATTAAAAAATTGCTAAAAATCCAGTTGAAATTTTTTCAAAGTCCCTTAAAAAATTTCCAATTTTTGTCCCAATTCTTCCCATTCCCATTGAAACTTTTCAAATCCCTCTCAAAATTGTTGAAATTCTCTTGAAGCTTTTAAAATTCTCTCTAGAATTTTCAAAATCCATGTCCACATGTTTACAATTTCACGTCAAAAAATGGCTAAAATTCCAGTTGAAATTTTTTCAAAGTCCCTTAAAAATTTTCCAATTTTTGTCCCAATTCTTCCCATTCCCATTGAAACTTTTCAAATCCCTCTCAAAATTGTTGAAATTCTGTTGAAGCTTTTAAAATTCTCCCTAGAATTTTCAAAATCCATGTCCACATGTTTACAATTTCACGTCAAAAAATGGCTAAAATTCCAGTGGAAATTTTTTCAAAGTCCCTTAAAAATTTTCCAATTTTTGTCCCAATTCTTCCCATTCCCATTGAAACTTTTCAAATCCCTCTCAGAATTGTAGAAATTCTGTTAAAGCTTTTAAAATTCTCTCTAGAATTTTCAAAATCCATGGCCACATGTTTACAATTTCACATAAAAAAATTGCTAAAAATCCAGTTGAAATTTTTTCAAAGTCCCTTAAAAAATTTCCAATTTTTGTCCCAATTCTTCCCATTCCCATTGAAACTTTTCAAATCCCTCTCAAAATTGTTGAAATTCTCTTGAAGCTTTTAAAATTCTCTCTAGAATTTTCAAAATCCATGGCCACATGTTTACAATTTCACGTCAAAAAATGGCTAAAATTCCAGTTGAAATTTTTTCAAAGTCCCTTAAAAATTTTCCAATTTTTGTCCCAATTCTTCCCATTCCCATTGAAACTTTTCAAATCCCTCTCAAAATTGTTGAAATTCTCTTGAAGCTTTTAAAATTCTCTCTAGAATTTTCAAAATCCATGTCCACATGTTTACAATTTCACGTCAAAAAATGGCTAAAATTCCAGTTGAAATTTTTTCAAAGTCCCTTAAAAATTTTCCAATTTTTGTCCCAATTCTTCCCATTCCCATTGAAACTTTTCAAATCCCTCTCAAAATTGTTGAAATTCTCTTGAAGCTTTTAAAATTCTCTCTAGAATTTTCAAAATCCATGTCCACATGTTTACAATTTCACGTCAAAAAATGGCTAAAATTCCAGTTGAAATTTTTTCAAAGTCCCTTAAAAATTTTCCAATTTTTGTCCCAATTCTTCCCATTCCCAATGAAACTTTTCAAATCCCTCTCAAAATTGTTGAAATTCTGTTGAAGCTTTTAAAATTCTCCCTAGAATTTTCAAAATCCATGTCCACATGTTTACAATTTCACGTCAAAAAATTGCTAAAATTCCAGTGGAAATTTTTTCAAAGTCCCTTAAAAATTTTCCAATTTTTGTCCCAATTCTTCCCATTCCCATTGAAACTTTTCAAATCCCTCTCAGAATTGTAGAAATTCTGTTAAAGCTTTTAAAATTCTCTCTAGAATTTTCAAAATCCATGGCCACATGTTTACAATTTCACATAAAAAAATTGCTAAAAATCCAGTTGAAATTTTTTCAAAGTCCCTTAAAAATTTTCCAATTTTTGTCCCAATTCTTCCCATTCCCATTGAAACTTTTCAAATCCCTCTCAGAATTGTAGAAATTCTGTTAAAGCTTTTAAAATTCTCTCTAGAATTTTCAAAATCCATGGCCACATGTTTACAATTTCACATAAAAAAATTGCTAAAAATCCAGTTGAAATTTTTTCAAAGTCCCTTAAAAAATTTCCAATTTTTGTCCCAATTCTTCCCATTCCCATTGAAACTTTTCAAATCCCTCTCAAAATTGTTGAAATTCTCTTGAAGCTTTTAAAATTCTCTCTAGAATTTTCAAAATCCATGGCCACATGTTTACAATTTCACGTCAAAAAATGGCTAAAATTCCAGTTGAAATTTTTTCAAAGTCCCTTAAAAATTTTCCAATTTTTGTCCCAATTCTTCCCATTCCCATTGAAACTTTTCAAATCCCTCTCAAAATTGTTGAAATTCTCTTGAAGCTTTTAAAATTCTCTCTAGAATTTTCAAAATCCATGTCCACATGTTTACAATTTCACGTCAAAAAATTGCTAAAATTCCAGTTGAAATTTTTTCAAAGTCCCTTAAAAATTTTCCAATTTTTGTCCCAATTCTTCCCATTCCCATTGAAACTTTTCAAATCCCTCTCCAAATTGTTGAAATTCTCTTGAAGCTTTTAAAATTCTCTCTAGAATTTTCAAAATCCATGTCCACATGTTTACAATTTCACGTCAAAAAATGGCTAAAATTCCAGTTGAAATTTTTTCAAAGTCCCTTAAAAATTTTCCAATTTTTGTCCCAATTCTTCCCATTCCCATTGAAACTTTTCAAATCCCTCTCAAAATTGTTGAAATTCTCTTGAAGCTTTTAAAATTCTCTCTAGAATTTTCAAAATCCATGTCCACATGTTTACAATTTCACGTCAAAAAATTGCTAAAATTCCAGTTGAAATTTTTTCAAAGTCCCTTAAAAATTTTCCAATTTTTGTCCCAATTCTTCCCATTCCCATTGAAACTTTTCAAATCCCTCTCAGAATTGTAGAAATTCTGTTAAAGCTTTTAAAATTCTCTCTAGAATTTTCAAAATCCATGGCCACATGTTTACAATTTCACATAAAAAATTG